>NC_056725.1:545098491-545298491 GCF_019279795.1 Protopterus annectens | reverse complement strand
TAGGTTGGACTCTAACATTCTCCAGGGTGCTTAAAAACGTGGAGTGTGAGTCTTGGAACATGGTTGAGGACCTATAGCAGGCTACGACCTGAATCACTGCCTTACCCAGTGTTAGCTGCACCTGAAGTGTCTCTGATGCGTTATGTTGGGCTACCAGTCTGGAGGTGTGCGCATCCTTTATGAATATGGAAACACCACCGCCTTTGGAGCTTTGGTCCAAGTTCTGGGGCCGAAAGGTGTGGAAATGGTTACAGCCTGGTAGTGCAGGGGTGCTTTCTGCTGCCTTGAACCAGGTCTCTGTTACAGCACAAATGTTGATGTTCTCCATTTTAAGGAGTGCTTTGAGTGAGTGCATTTTTAGATTTAGTCTTCTAACACTGAGCACCATGACCCTCAGACTGCATTTATTTGTAGCTGTTACAGTGGTAATTTGGTCTTTGGAACACCGCCTAAAAAAGGCATTATAGGGGTGGCAAGAGCCTTGGCCAGTATCCTGAAGCCCAGGGGTGACAGATGCAGGCCATCACTGGCAAAGCATCGAGGTCTGTCAGTCATATCATCTCAGGCAGACAGATACTGGATCCCCTTATAATGATACCAGAAACTTAGCCAATTGTTGAAATCAATCATTTTCTGCTTGTACTGTGGTATCATTCTGGGTGATGGTAGGAGGCTGCTCAGTGCTAGGGTCATACCCACCTGGGCTACATAATCCGCAAGCTCCTCCATGTCTCTTTTCATGTAGTCCAGGGAGGCAAGTCTCAGGTCATTCACACCCACATGTACAATGACTGAGTCATATTTGTACCTGTTGTTGAGGGACTTGAAATGAACATTTGGAAAAGAAAGAACAAAGAACGAAGATTTTGAAAGTTAATTAGAAAAGAAGATGAGATAATATGGAATGATCTAATGGTGGGTTATCAAACTCATATCAACTTAATGCACAGGTCTAATGTTACAGTTTGAGGAAAATATGTGGAGGGTGGATAGTAATTTTTTTTAAACCACAAGTCATACATTTTTACAATCAAAGCCAGAAGATAAATATCAAATCAGAAAAGATGAAGCATATAAATCAATATTAGATTTTTTTAAGATGTAATAAAGGCAAAAATAGCCAAGACTGAACAATTAAAGAAGGGTATTAGGGATGATCAATGTAAGGAAATATATCTCAATCCTAGATATGCAGCTATATTAAGAAAATTTTGATTTTTTTTCATGGAAATGTTTGCACAGATACTTTATATCCCTACAAGACATGAAAAAATTTTCAGAAGTGGCTTTGTGAAGTGCTTGGAAGAATTTAGAACCCATGGGTTCCAGGTTTAAGCCTCAGATACTTTCTTTCTCTGTAGTTGTGGTAACCTTTTTTCAGTTACACGGCAGCAAACTTGATCTGGAGAGTTGAGGAAGGTACGGTGCATTGTGGGTAGAGGGAGGAGCTCGAGACTCAGATCTTAAAGTCTTTTAAAGTGGCCGAGTCGGATTGATATCAGATTTGGGACACATTAGTGAGTAGGAATGAAAAGGACATCAGATCCTGAGGTAAAACAGATACTCAATGGGATCTAACTACAACAGAACATTTTTTTAATGATACTGAGGTACCTCACTATGAAGCCTGGTCAGAATGAAGCTTCTTCCATCCAAGCAGGCTTAAAGTGCTAGCTGGTCACTCCAAGAAAATGACAGAAATATAACAACAGCATTTATATTTAAAGATTTGTTATCCTTTTTAATTCCATTAAAGATCAAGTGCAAAGTTTTTTTAACAATTTATATTTGTTATAATTATGCCTTCATCTTGTAAAGTGGGCTTTCTTAGTTAAAAATGTTAGTTTTTACTTTAGAGGGGGAAAAAGTTCTTTAACGGGTTGGAATCTGTTCTGCAGTCTGCAGCTGATGTTATTACAAAGTAACTAGAATGCAGCACAATCAGTTAGTCAGACAATAAATCAATAAAAAACATGGCTATATTTAAGTGGAAGGTAACAAAAGTAAAATAGAACAGGATAGGATTTCTTAGTAAGGTGTATAGTGTTTGGCAAACAGTATAACAGATGTAAAATAATAAATCAGAGAGAGGCCTCTGTTACTCTGAAGTGACAGTGAAACACTGCTTATGATCTGTGAAGGGAATGCAGGAGTTTAAAAAGAGTAAATGCATGAAATTGAGTCAGTCATTTACCACTACACTGAAGATTTGTTGGGAAGGTGACGTGTTGACATTTAATACTCTGGATAAACCAATGAAGACTTGAGGACTGCCTAACAGGGTAAATCAAATGCAGGCTCACAACAGTGTGACTGCTCAGACAGACAAAGCAGACAGATACTGTGAGGAAAAAGTAACATTACCGGAAAGAAGACATGTAGGTATAAATAAAATCCTGGGAACACAATGATGGAGTAGACTAGATAATTTTATCTGAATGACTGGACTGGAATATCTTAAGGCAAATAAGTCTATATACAAGAAGATGATTACTAAACAATGAGTGAAGGCTAGTGGCCAGTATGTGCTAAAAGATTAATTGCATCTACTTTATAAAAATCTTAAATACCTTGGCAAATCAAACAATTTATACTATGTGTTTATTTAACAATAATGGATACAGAGGTTTGTATTTTGCATAATTAAAAAAATCCTATGCCATCTTACCCTAGCAATTCTTTTCAAACAAGTTGAGAAGTGGAAGCAGTGAAAGGATATTTTACTGGGCTCAAAGGTCTCTGTGGATTGCGACTGCAGAAGACACTCCTTTAAAGGAAAGCTATGACAAATTTACATAAGAGTTTACACTAACAAAGACATCACACTGTCAACAAAGGTTTGTAGAAGACCAGGGGTCAGCAACCTTTTTGGAGCAGAGAGCCAGTTTTTCCTAAAATGTTTGGTCCAAGATTTACAAAGAGCCGCAATGAGTACAGAAGGGGGGTTGAGATCCAATTTTTTATTGTAGTATGGGTATATATGTAGTTAACACAAATAAAACTTCAAGTACTTACAGAAAAAAAAAAAGAAAAACAAATTAATGAGACTTTTGGGACTGCATTTCTTCACAGCTGTTTCATGTTTGGTGAGTATTCGGAAGTCTTTAATTTTAAACAGGTTTCAAGGCTTACATCATTAAGCTGACTTCTTAGCTTGCTTTTGATAGCATTCATTTTGGAGAACATCTGTTCACAACAGTAAGTCGACCCAAAAATCGTCAAAATTCCAAATGCTACTGCTTTGAGTTGATAATGTGGAAGGCTATTCCAAGTTTCGAAAATCAGTTGGTCCTCCTCCTGACAACTGGAAAGTTCCGTCCATTTGTGATTCATGGCTAAAGTCACCTTTCCTCTTTCCAGATTTTCAAGTTCCACTTGTAAAGAAATAAATTTTGAAGACCACAGATCTTTGCTTTTCAAGTCTGTTACTTGTAGCTCAAACTGAGCTCTATCAACTGTTGGAAATGGCAAAAAATGTATTTGATTAAAATCTGCCACAAGTGGTTTTGTCAAGAACGAAAGAGTGGACTTTTCATGTTTGAAATCTTTGAAACGATCCGTAAATGAGTCATACACTTTTGCAATAGCTGCCAGAAAGTACTTGCTATCAATGACACTTCCAGTAGTTTATAGATATTTTTTAAAGTTTTGAAATTAAACAGATTCCCACTTTTCAAGTCTTCCGCAAACAACAGTAGTTGTTGTTCGAAGGAAAGAATGGCTTCCAGAAGTGTATTTGCAGTGTTACCTCTACCGTGTAGCTTCTGATTCAGGTGGTTTAAATGTGATGTCGTATTAACAGCAAAGTAAAATTTCTGTAACTATTCTTCATCACTTAACCGTGGATATTCGTGTTCCTTTTCACTTAAAAAGGTCTTAATGTGTTCAGGGCATGAAGCAAAATGTTTCAAAACTGTTCCTCTGGATAACCAGGGAACTTTATTGTGCAAAAGAAGGTCGGAATATTGACCGTTTACTTCTTCAAGAAGGGCACAAAACTGTTGGTGATTAAGTCCTCTTGTCATTATTTGGTTGACTATTTTTACTACCAACTCCATCACCTTTACAACTTCGATGGGAAATGTCTGCACACAGTGCTTCCTGATGAATAATACAATGAAACGTAAAAACATCGTGGTCTACATTTTGTTTGAAGAGGGTAACAAAGCCTTTGTTTTTACCCATCATACTGGGTGCTCCATCTGTAGCGATAGATACCAATTTATTGATGTCAGCTTCCCTAACAGTAAAAAATTCCAAAATTGCTGCAGAGATAACTTCACCTCGAGTTTGTCCTTTAAGATGCAGCAAAGCCAGTAATTCTTCATGGAGACGTTTATCAGAAACATACCGTCCCAGAAGGCTAACTTGTACGATATCCTTCACGTCACAGGACTCATCACATGCCACAGAAAATACAGATGCCAATATTATATTATTAATCTGTTGATCTATCACATTGTTGCCCATTTTAATGGTTCTGTTGCAAACAGTTTTTGCGGCTAGTGGAGTGTCTTCACTTTTTTTAATATCTGCTTTATTTTTGAAGCTACAGTAGAGATGCTTGGCCAAATGCAAAAAGCATTTTTTTTTACATATTCTCCAACTCCATCCGTGAAAGGTTTTCCATGCTTTGCAATCTCATGGGAAACAGCAAAACTTACTGCTGTTACATTGCCTGAAGATTTATCTAGCTGCTGAATATTGATGTTGATTGTTGCATTTTTTGCTTTAATTCTGTCACCGCTTTTTTTCTTTCTTCTCCAACAGAATATCTCTTTGCAAATGCATCATGCTTCATTAAAAAGTGACATTCGAGATTTGTTTTTTTGTTATTAGATAATTTTTCATTGCAAATTAGACATGTTGGCAGACCCATAGAGTTTTGCATAAAAGCACAATTTTATTTCCATTTGGCTTTAAATTCATGATGTTCATCTTCTATTTTTCGCTGTTTTTTTCTTAGCTGCCATCTTTCAGTTTGTGGAGGTCCCTCCAGGAATCTGCAAAAGGTGGGGTGCAGTCTCGTCACTAGATTACCGTGGTGGGAGTGAAAAACAAAAACCTCTTAAAATATACAGCTGGTCAATGAAAAATCCGTCCTTGGCTATGCTATGAAATAAGATCCATCAGTGCTCTGAACGTACTCATAATGGCATCACCTACACTGACCCAGTAATATTTCCAACATACTAGCAAACAAATTCAGTGTGAATTTTACCCCAGAGATGACTATCCCTGAATCTCTTAGGACCTGTCCCCAATCACCACTAACCAACATTTACTGAAGGTGCTCACCAAAACTAAAAACATTTCCTCCATGGATCCTGACTGATCATCTGGCTGTTTAATTAATAGTACTAAAAAAAAACCCTGACAGAACCATTCCTACTATAAACCAACTGCATTTGAAGTAGCAGATACTGTAACTGAATTACAAGAACTGGATTTGGGATCCTTAGAAAGCAGTAGGAGCAAATTACATAGAAATAAATGGAAATTGTGGGAACCTGGCAAGCTCTTCTGCACCCCCATGTGCAAGATGAGCTCCTCACACCCCTTGACATTTATATATGCACCTCAGACTTGCATAAATGTAAAGAAAAGAGAAAATTACAAAACAAAATGTATCATTACTGTCACCACACTTCAATATCACTCTAGCAGTACTTTTCTAAGGAAAATGGTAATAGAGTTCAGCATCATTAATAATTCAGTTAATAATGAACATTTGTAGAACGTCTCAGAAGACAGTAAGCTTTTAGTGTGCTTCAGCATGCTGCATCTCCCATATGACTACTCAGTGATATTAAACCAAGCTAAGTATATATGAACATATTTTTTAATTTAGCACTGCATCCAACTTGCAGTACTTTGTTTTTAAATAAACTGGCATTTCGTGGTAATGCCTCCATTCTAAAACTCCAAACACCTTAAATTTAGTTCAGCACCCTAATATAGGAAGAAAAACAGAAACACAAGCACGCTTCACATAAAACATATTCAAGAACAAAACAACATTAAAAAAGAGGAAGTTTTGGGGAGGAACTGTTAACAGTTTCTTATTACTTGGCCAGAAAAACAAAACCTGCAAAACTAAGCATGCACTTGATAACGCAGAAGGACAAAAAAGTTACATCATGATAATGCTAACTGCAGGAGGATAATATGGAAATGAAGTATGATTCGTGTTCATTGTACACTTCTTAACCTCTCTGTATTAGTAGTATCTTATTATGAGGGATGGAACGATTACAAGATAATGGCTCCTCAAAATAACCAATACATATGTTCTGCCACTTCAGACTGGCATTAATACAGCATACCTTTTCTCTAAGTCAGACACAAAGTCACTTACTGACT
The DNA here is from genome assembly GCF_019279795.1 of Protopterus annectens. NCBI lineage: Eukaryota > Metazoa > Chordata > Ceratodontiformes > Protopteridae > Protopterus > Protopterus annectens. The sequence continues at coordinate 545,292,128 of NC_056725.1, read as the reverse complement.
ATTATTACTCGTTTGATCACTGCACTCTGATGTGGTATCTAAACTTTTAAATCTTTACTAATGATAAAACAGAAATACAGTCTCAAGCTAACATGCACTGCGCATTTCTCAAGAAGTCCATTATTTTAAAGCATAATACTCCTGAAAAAAGAAAAACACTTTTTTACTGTCCAGAGTTCAGGGGTTAACATTTCTATTTTAACTTCCTTGTACAAGAAAATCCTTATTAAATCAAATCAAGCTATCATCTCAACAAGATGTGACAGAATGTTGCATAAAAGATTACAAACAAAACTCAAAATCAGGCACAAAGGTTGTCAGCAAATGATTTACAGTTCTTCCAAATTAGATCAACGAAAAGGGTACAGACAAAACTTTTTTACTGCAGAAACATTTTCACATCTAATTTTCATCTTAACTTCAGTTAAAGTTCACCCTTGCTGCCAAATAAAATATATAAATAAAAATAAAACACCTTTTTTCACTCTGTTCAGCAGGAGAGTTATAAAACATACAGCGACCACACTAGCTGCCACAGCTCGTTTAAGTTTCCCTCCAACTTCCAACTGCCAGGCAGAAAATGCAGGGAAAGCATGCAGTTGTTCAGTCTTAGCTGCTACAACTGAATAGGAAGTTACTGCCCATTACAGAAACTCAGGGCAAGCAGATGCTTAGCCGCGAATGCGGAAATTCAGCTGTTTGGCCACAGACATGGAAGTTTACAAGAGGAGCTGCAATGATGTGATCAAAGAGCCGCATGTGGCTAGCGAGCCGTGGGTTGCCGACTGCTGTTATAGACAAAGCCATGGTTTTCCCAGTAACAACAAACATACAGATGTGGGAACTGGGATTTAAGTAAGGCTGTGTGCTGGAAATTCAATGCTTTTATGCTGCTGTGGATGAGAAAACTTCTGAGAATTCTATGGACTAGTTCAGTCAACATTTAGGGAAATAAGCCAGACTGTTCACTGGAAGGTCTGTTAGTATTACTGCAACTCAGATAATTTGGCCGCATACCGAGAAGAGATTCAAAAACTAGCGATGCATGGAAAGATCAAAGAAAAGAGAAGCAGCAGTAGTACAGGACAAAACACACAGTCAATGTTACTGAAGTAATGAACATGAATTTAAAAGAACTTCATGAAGCAGCTGTTGACTGACAGGTCTGGTGTGTTAATGCCCTTCAGGTTATGATAGTTGGATTGGACTAAACAAAACTAAAGCCTGCACACCTACTGAAAAATTAGTCTTTCCCCTTTTCATGGTATTTGGGAGGTGAACTATTGAGTTGTGATGTTTCAGTTGATGAAAGCAGAGAGTACAGAGCTTTGGGTCCCTGTCTCTTTATGTCTTTATTTAGTTCTAAGGTAGTCAATACATGAGAAGAAATGTGGTGTGTGAGGTGTACATGAAGGGTTGTTTTTAAGCAAATCAGTACAAATACAACTGACATATACAGACTGGTGGATACTTATGACGGTGGTGTAAGAAGAGTGGTTACAGAAATCCCAGCTCTCCCTGATCCTGGTTGGTGTTGCTGCTGCTGGGTGGTCCAGATGACTACACAGTCAAATCAGAAGTATGATGAGAGGGGGTAGAAAATGCAGCTGTAAGTGTGAACATAGGTAATGATGAGATGGACAATCACTCCTTTTTGATTTTGAGGTCAAGCAGACAGAAGAACAAACTAAATCTGGGAAAGTGAATAAAGAATACTCCAAAACTGATGGAAGGGTTTCTTTCTCTTTCTTTCAAAACATGATTTAAAGCAGACTGAGATCAGGTTGTAAGAGGAGTGGTGGTTTTGGAAGGATCAGTATGGGAAGGAATGTTATGAGCATGGTTGCTTGTTTGATGAAAGAGGGTTTTTAACAGTGATATACGGAAAGCTTTGTGGCTTAATAGATATTAAACAGTGTTGCTGTGATGATGGGAAAAATTAGTAATGGTAAATGGGATGAGAAATAAAAGTATATATGTGATACAATATGATAAACAGGAGAATGTGCAATTATGGGGAGTGTAAAAATTGAATGTATACATTGTACACCTCAAAAGGAAAGACTATTAACATTTGTTTACTGAGAAAGTCTACTGAAAAGTTGTTTTTTTTTTCAGTCCAGTCAGAGACCCAGGAGGAAAACCTCCAGAGACTACAAATATAACATGAATTGACATTAAAAATAGTTACAATGGTTATAAGTGTACAAAAACTGAACAGAATCAAGACATTAAATATTTACAAATAAAAAATAATCATACAAGAATTATAGTGATTGACAGAACTGTCAAGAATTGTTCAGTTGGAGAGAAAGAGAGATAGACTAAGGAAAAATTAATTAATTAGTAGATTATGTAGTATATGTAATTAGGGAGGTTTGGGAGTATAAAACAGTACTCCAGAGAGAAAGTCAAAGCTTTAGTAATGATTACATATTACATTTCCATGAAAAAGTGGTAGTGGAATAAATAGCATTTTATTTGTGTTATTTTCTGCTACTGCTAGACATGAACTGAGGAGAAGCAGAGTGCCAAAGAGAGATATGAAATTAAGGGTGGAAAGAAGTAGAAAATGAGTGACAAGTTAAAGAAAAGGTTTTTAAGTTAAGCAAGAGTGTTAACCTAAAGCTAGTGAATGTTGAGGGGGAAAGCTGTTAAAATTATTGAGTAACAGCAGCTGTGTACAGAGATACTGGAGATGGAGTAGGGATAGTTATGAGAGTCATATAAACCGGAAACATATATGCCATTTTAGTTAATAGGTGTCAGTCAGCAGAGATATTTAAGTTGTGAGAGGTTAACTAGGGGAGAATAAAACAGTTTTGCGAAACAGGTGTGTGGATAAAACTAAATTTGATATTTAAGAACTGTGTGTAGCAATATTTGATAAAGCTGTTTAAGAAAGGTCTGGCACCACTGACTACCACATAAATGTTTTCTAAAAAAAAGAAAAAGTACGTATTAAGAAACATTTCATACAGACATTAATGGGCAAGAAAATATATATATATATATATATATATATATATATATATATATATATATATATATATATACAGATAGACAGTTTTGATGTTGATTTATCTATATAACAACATTAAAACAGTTTATTATAACTTGTAGTTGTAGCCAAATTTCTTTTCAAAAAGGTGAAAAGAGGCATCTGCAAAAATAGTGTGTAGTGGGGCATCTGTGTAGCTATCAAAGCAGGGAATCCAACACGTCAAGTGCTTAATTTGTGAAGGTAATTTGGATCCAGGTAGTACGAGACTTTGTCAGTCATCAGCAAAACTTAATTGGTTATCCCATGATTAAAAGGAAACCAGTGAAGAGTCCAAAGCACAGGTGTTCTATGGCAGACTAATCTGACGAGGGATCTGCACCAGTTGGAATCTTTTGAGTTTACAACTGGGAAGCTCCAAGTGAAGAGCACTGTATGAACCACAGTTGTACAAAGTGGTAGACTCAAGTGACATTCCTGAGCAGGTTGCAGGAAGATCCAACAATGGCGAATAGCTAGCCCTTAAATATCACTTAAGATCACTCAAAAATTCCATGTCTTTAAAACACAGCTTCAAGTTATGGCTTCCATAAACAAGGTAAACACACAGCAAAGGAACAGCAGGGAAGTTTATAAGTGCCATGAACACATTAACTCTACATTCTTGTCAGCTTAATTTTCAGATGTTTTTCTTTATTCACTTAAGATAACAAGATGTCTTCAGAGGTAACTACGGTTGAGGGGAACGGAAGTACAGCTGGACACCAACATCACAGCAGCAGTAATATATTTATCTTCTCTTATGACAAAGGAAAAAACAGCAGAAATCATAATATAGAAATATAATGAACTCCGTGTTCAAGTGGTAGGAAATGGAGCTGTTAATGCCAGAAAATCAGCCTCTGAGTAGTCAGGCAGATAGGTGGCAAACTAATCCAGTAACAAGAATAAATATCACAAGAAGCTTTTGTACATCAAACAGGATCCCATGATCCACTGTTTTGAATATAGAGGAGATTAAGGAGGACCACACCACAACCAAATCTCTGATCCCTTGCCATGAAAAAGTCACAGACCACTTAAGTGCTGTCTCAGTGTGGTGACATACTCTGATGACCAAATGGAATGGATACAAGAATCCACAAATTTAACGAAAATATTCAAAAGTGTTTATTCACAATTTCTTCTACAGCTTTACCAACGAAAAGAAGTGCAGGTTAGCTTTCAAGAGTTATCAGGTACACAAATGGATTCAAGTACACAGGGACAACTATGCTCTTCCTCAGACTAAATAGACAAATACTAATTCATGGATATGACTACATAATCACAGTTATTACTGGACCAACAGCCTCTGGTAAGGAGGTAAAATGTTCAGTAGGTCTAAGATCAAGCCCACAATTAGTGGGATACAAATCTGAAGCAATCTCAGACTGTTAGAAGAACATAATGAAACTTGTGCCATGATCAATATGATGGACTTCTCTAAGAAACCTCTATAGTCTCCAACAGAATATTTATGGCGAATATCACTACAGTGGAGTCCACCTTTTGCACAAAGAACTAAGCAACTGCCTCACAACCAGAGGTATTGAAAACAGTCTAAGTAATATGACAGACTGGACTGCAATAGCATGTTCATATGGCAAGGGAAAGATTAGCTGTCTGTCTGGCTTGATGTGGCAGAAGTCTTGCATCACTGACTGTTCACAAGCCATTTCTTTTAACCACATCAAAACTAAATTAAAAATAAAATCCTCCACTGGAAGTATGTAACAGCTAATGATTACTTTGAAAACCACATTCACAGCAAGTCTTTAGATGTGAGGTACAATTTTTTTTTCAAGGGGTCATATAGAAAACCCTTAATTACACTACCTCAATATATACTTTTCCAGCAACCTTTTGAGTTTCACTTTTGAAGTGGACAGGCATTATGACCCCATCTGATGATAAATCACAGTCTTTCCTGACCTTGCATTCACCATTTTGTGTGTGTGTGTGTGTGTGTGTGTGTGTGTGTGTGTGTGTGTGTGTATCAGAATCACGAAGTCAAGGTGATGATGCAGCAGAATCAGGTTCTGCTAAAGTGATAGATTGATGAATTATCCTGGGGAGCAGCCTTGGAAGTGGGGAAGTAGGAGGTGTGTTCAGAAAGTACAGTTGTGTACACTTACCATAAATGTAGATGTTCAAGTGTATTCACTGTTGCAGTCATAACATTTGGGTTATCTGCTTGCAGTAGCCTTCAGTCGGCCTGATTATCAAAGTCTTGGGTCCTGCGTCGGTTGCTGTCTCATCTTCCATGACGTCAGGTAGTCAGGGGTATAAAGCATGCAGCCGACGCCATTACATAAGTTTTTCTTGCCCCAGATGTCAGGGGCCCCCATAAAGGGAAGCAATTATATACACACGGTTACACCTCCAACAAAAAAGCAAATATACCAAAAAGTTTTAAACATAGTAAGCAAGAATAGAGGTATAGCCAATAGAAGTCACGGGGCTGGAGGGAGGGTAACTAGGACTGCAAAAGTGAATACAATTGAACATCTACATTTATGGTAAGTGTACACAACTGTACTATGTTCTTTGTGTTTCACTGTTGCAGTCATCACATTTGGGTAGCTTCCCAAAGCTAAGGATGGGAGGAGGAAATTGGCATTAGGACCAGCTGTAAGGCCCTGCAAGACTGCAGTGGCAAAGCCAACTCTAGATTTAGAGAAAATTGGAAAATGGTAATGCTTGGTGAAAGTATGTACAGAACTCCAGTTAGCAGCTTCTAGGATGTCCCTTGGTAGGGACACCTCTGAGAAAGGCTGTAGAGGTAGATGCAGCCCTGGTTGAATGCGGTCTTATCCCCTGTGGGATAGGTTTTCCATGGTGCTTATAGCAGAAATGAATGCAGTGGCCTATCCATTTAGAAATGGTTTGCTTTGAAATGGCTTTCCCCTCTGCCCCTGTAGCAAATGCCACCAGCTGCTGTTCAGATTTCCTGAGAGGTTTAGTCTGTCCAAGTAAAATCTAAGTTGTCCGTGCACATCTAAGGAGTGCAGTATATGTTCCCCTTTGTTCTGTGGATTAGCAAAGAAGGTTCATAAATGAATAGACGGATTAAGAGCCACACTGGATACTACCTTGGGTGTGAAAGATGGGTTGGTCCTGAGGGACACCCTGTCTGCATGAAAGATGATGAAAGGCTCCGCTGCCATAAGGGCCTGTAATTCAGACACCCTTCTTGCTGAAGTGATGGCTAAAAAGGAAGGCTGTTTTCCAAGAAAGAAATTTCAACTCTGCACTTGCAGCTGGCTCAAAAGGAGGTAGAGTGAGGTTTTCCAATACAAAGTTAAGGTCCCAGGCTGGAGTAGAGGCTCTCCTGGGTGGTCTTAAGTTTTTGGTCCATCTGAGGAACTGCTTGAGCAGTGGATGAGAAAAGAGGGGTGGTTCTGTGTTATAATGAGCTGAAATGGCTGAGGCATGAATTTTGATGGAGGAAAAGGAAAGGCCCCCCTTGTGAAGCATCTCAGTTAAGTACTGAAGAATCTGAGGTAAATTGGGCACTGCTGTGCCCATTCCTTAATTTGGTTCCAGGCACAGAATCTTTTCCATTTTTCAGCATAAGATTTTCTAGTACTAGGCCTCCTTGCCTCCAGAATGACATCCAACACTTGTTTACGGAGGGATGGTAATGGAGAGATCAGGTACTTAGCCAGGCTGCCAGGTTCAGGGTTTGAAGCTGAGGGTGCAGAATCTGGCCTTCCTGCTGGGACAGCAGGGTAGGGGTCTGAGGCAGGTGCCATGGTACCAGCAGTGACACACTGCGCAAGAGGGGGGTACTAGTGTTGGCGTGGCCAATCTGGTGCAATCAGTATTGTCCTTGGTTTGCCCTGTTTGATCTTCAGTAGTACCTTGGAGAGGAGAGGCAGAGGGTAAAAGGCATAAACTGACAGGTTTTTCCAGGTGAAGGACAGGGCATCCACTTTCCTAGCTTGTTTATGGGGAGTCCTTGTGCAGAATTTGTCCAACTGGTAGTTCTGGGGGGAGGCAAACAGGTCTATATCTGGGCTCCCCCATTTGTTTATCAGCATGTTGAATGTCTTTGGTTCCAATTTCCACTCATGTGGGTCCATGAGATTTCTGCTTAGTTCGTCTGCTGGTGTATTTAGTTTTCCTGGCAGGAATAGAGCCTATAAGTGCACTTGGTAGCTCAAGGCCGTGTTCCACAGAGCCAAGGCTAGTCTGCAGAGAGGGTATGAGTGGGTTCCCCCCTGCTTATGTACCACATAACAGTGGTGGTGTCCGTCTTTACCATTAATTGTCCTGGAAGAATGTGGTCCTTGAAGGCTGTCAGAGCATTCTGTACAGCTAACATTTCTTTCCGATTGATATGCAGGTGCATTTGACTTGGGTTCCATTTGCCCTGAATGCACTTCCCTGCCAAGTGAGCTCCCCCATGCATAGTCTGATGCATCTGTTGTTAGGGTTTGGGCGGCACGGGGTAGAGTGCATGGCAGTCCCTTGTTTTGGTGGCAGGCCTCTGCCCACCAAAGGAACTCTAACTGTAGGTAAGGTATGATAGGAATCATTGCTTCTAGATCCTGAAAATGTTGACACCATAGGCTTTTTAGATACCATTGTAGTTTCCTCATATGCAGTCTTGCATATGGAATTAGGAGAATGCAAGAGGCCATGAACCCCAAGGCTTGCAGTATTTGTCTTGCAGATAGCTGGGTCTTTGTGGCCATTAGTGTGAAGTAAGCTGTCAAATGAACTTGTTTCTCTGGCATGAGGAAAGCCATCTGGGAAGTTGTGTTCAAGCTTGCTCCCAGGAATACAATTTGTTGGCAGGGTACAAGATATGATTTATTTTCGTTTATGGTGTACCCCAGAGAAGATAGCACCTTTTGTACAAACGCCAGATGATTCAAAAGTATTTCCTGGCTTTCTGCCTGAATTAGACAATTGTCCTGATATGGGTATATTTGAATATTTCTTTGCCTGCAAAATGCAATGACTGGAGCTAGGCACTTTGTGAATACCCTGGGCATAGTAGATAAACCAAAGGGCAGTGCAAAGAACTGATAGTGCATGTAGCCTGCTTTGAAGCGTAGGTATCTTCTGCAAGATTCCCTGATTGGGATGTGCAGGTAGGGTTCCTTTAAATCCAGTGCTGCCAACCATGCATCCTTGGCTAGCATAGGAAGCACCTGGTGAAGAGTTAACATCTTTGGGATCACCAAAAAAAGTGTTTAGGATACAGAGATCCAGGATAGGATGCCAGGAGTTGCCTTTTCTGGACACCAGGAAAGTCTTGAGTAGAAACCTTGTCCCCTTACCTCTTCTGGGACTGAATAGCCCTTATACTTAAGGGAGAGAGAACTTGCTTTTGAGCCTCTGCCCACTGATTTGGAGGTAGATCTGGCCAACCGTTTGGGGTGGGTAAAGTGTGGAAGTGGAATCTGTATCCTTGGAAAACTACATTTAAAACCCATTTGTCCTGGGTAATGAGTTCCCAGTTTTTTGCCTGCAGAGCAATCTTTCCCCCTAAAGGAGCAGTCAGCTGAGAAGAGCTCGGAAGTTTTAAAGTTAAGTCATTGAGACAGTTTACCATGGGGGGAGTCTTATTGCTCCCTGCTTTGGAAGTAGGAGCCCCCCACTGCTTAGTCCTGTGCGTAACTTGAGACTGAAGCCTGGGTGCTCTGCTGGTTCTGGGTTTGGACTGAGAAGGCCTTGAAGAGGCAGGAAAGGACCAATTCTTAAGAGGGCCAATGTCTACTTAATCTTGGAGGCTGTACTTGCAGGAAATCTTTAACAGTTTGCATATATTTAGCTTTTTCCTCCATCTTTTTAAGTACTACTTCTGCTTTGTTGCCAAACAGGCAGTCCTGGTTTAAGGGAGCATCCAGCAATTTAGCTTTAACATGATCTGGCAAAGATTGCTCCTTAAGCCAAGCATGCCTTCTAAGTACAGACCCAGTGACAGCAGCTCTGCAAGATGCCTCTAGTGAATCAAAACCACACTGCAAAGTATGTTTTCAAAGTTGTTCAGCAAAATGCATTAAATCCTGTACATCCTTATTTTCAGTACAGTCAGGAATCAACATCGTTTTCTGTTTAAGCAATCCAATAATATGCTGCTGATACTTTACCATATGAAACTGGTGGTTTAAGGCCCTAATGGCCAAGGTTGCAGAAGTGTATACCTTCTTACCCCATCTATCCAGCGCCTTGGAATCTCTATCAGAGAGTGTAGGATTTTTGGCAGTAGTAGCCTTAATGCCCTTGGGTCCCTGTGAAAAGGTCTCAGGATCCGCAGTAGGATTTTTAAAGAGGAACTTGTGAGAGTCAGGAACCCTGTAATATCTATCTGGTTTTCTGGGAGCAGGAGGTAAGGAGTCAGGGACCAAGCTACATTCTGAAAAGGCATCATCAACAATGTCCAGTACAGAGGGGATAGCTACAGGCCTGTGTTGGGGCAGGAGTATGACATCCCTAAGCCTCTTTTTATAATCAGAGTAATTCTGGCTTTCCCAGCAGATACTTTACTTTACTCCCTTAGAGTATGCAAGGTTTCACCAAAAGAGAAATCCTCTGGACGGGAAACAGAGGGAATAGAGTCCTCTGCATCAAAATTCTCATAGGAAGATAAGGGTAAATTCTGGTCATCAGAGAAAACAGAAATTTCCGAATCCTGATCAGAAGAATCATAAGCAAATTCAGTCCTAGGTCTCTTAGAGGGGGAAGGTTGGCTTCCCCTGATTAAAGTAATAAGGTCTTCAGCCATTCTTATAATTTGTTTTTTAGGCATAGAGGCCTGACCATGCGGAACGGGCATCGGTTTTCTAGGCATGGATCGAGTTTTAGGCCTTGAAAAAGAAGATGGCGCCGGTTTAATATGCAGGTCAGTAGGCCTGAATACACACTCAGAAGCCGGTGCCTGCACAGTGGCTCCGGACCCATCCAAGGTAGAGACATCCGCCAGTTTCACAGATGTAGCATCTCGTGGCATACTGGACTCTGAATGGGTCTCAGTAGATGCCTGCGAATCTGAAGTAGCGGGTATCAGGGGCCGCAAAAGCGCCTCATTGAGTACCGGTGAACTGGCGACTAGCTTAGGAGAAGCGTCATCGGCAGCTTTGGACCTAGGTGGCCTGTCTTTGTCTTTATCTTTGCGGTTTTTTTTCGGAATGTTGGTAGTCGGGTGGCTTACCGAAGACATATCTGGGTAACTGAACAGAGTACCAAAATATTTAGAAGCGTAAATATACAGATGAATATTTCATTGTTTAAATAAGGCACAAAACCGACAGCGAGGTATGTCGTGGTCAGGGCCTAGGCAAAGAATACAGTAGGAAAGAAAATCTTTATGAGGTATTTGCTTTCCACAAGAAATACAATTACTGACTTTTACTGACATCGGTTTAGAGCAAGAAAAGGTTTCCCCAATGGGGTACTTAGCTTTAGTTGAAGACTTCGGTTCTGAAACTCAAAAACGAAAATTTCAGGAGTCGGCCGACAGGCACTTGCAAACTGCTACTGCTTCGGGCACTGCACGGCAAGAAAGACGGATGTAATGGTGTCTGCTGCATGCTTTATACCCCTGACTACCTGACGTCACAGAAGATGAGACAGCAACCGACGCAAGACCCAAGACTTTGATAACCAGGCCGACTGAGGGCTACTGTGATGACTGCAACAGTGAAATACGAAGAACATCAGCAGAATATCGGACGATCGTTGTGATATGTGCTGCATCAATCAACATATATAATAAGTGCAAAGAGAAATAACTATGACTCCTGTGACTTAATATAATCCCAGTGTGCAATGCAGTTATATAAGGCAAGTAAAATAAGAGACTGACAACAAGCCATTACAACAGCAAATCAAACATCTGGATTTACCTTTCAGTTTTTCCATGACTCAGTCAAATTTTTCCAATTGTGGCCTCTCCTGGTGGGAACCAATGTAGCTCTCACATTTTTGAAGGCACTGATAAGGCAGTGCAAAACTCAATTTATGTAAGCACTGATCATCATTCTCCACATTTCTAGCTAGGGGTGCCCTACAGAAAAGTGAGGTTGTGGAAGGCAAGGACCACTGCTGCTACTCAAATTAATGTTCAGAAAAATATAACTCGGAAACCGTAACATCTTGGGGAAGGGAAAGTAGTTCCAAGTTGGCTAAGCTACTCCACTGCAAGAGGAAGCTTGCATTATAGTAGCTGTGGAAAAGGAGGATAGGGCTTGGGATCCCCAAACTTGGATTGACAGCCCTTGTTGAAATGTGTGGAGACAGGTGCACAGGAAGTCCCTGAAGAGAAGCAGGTGCTCAGACCAGCCACAAGTGGATGAGGCTAGGGAACACAGAAATGCCTTCAATTGGCAGGATGCCATTGTGCTAGACAGTCAAGAGGAGAAGGTTAACACCCACACTACACCTCAAGCAACACATAGCCCTTCTAAACCCACACCACCAACACTCACACATAGCAACATTAAATCCACATATGCAGAGGCCCTTAACTGTAACCTGCACAAGCAACAAGGACCTCCTAAGCTGAAACTGCAAACAAACACCAATCACAACCAAAGTGTCACATAGCTCACAACACCAGTGTGCTACCCAGCAACAGCCCCTAAGGCAGGACAATATACTAACACTTTAGTCATAGGTGACTCTACAGTCAGGCACACTGATGTCCTACTCACCAGGCTGAACAAGGAGAAAATTACAGTCAGCTGCCTGTCAGGTGCCAGGATCCGCCACATAATGCATGCACGCAAGTCACTCCACAACAAGTACAACTATGACTCTGTCATTGTCCATGTTGGAGTGAATGACTTGAGACATACCTCCCGGGACTACATGAAAAGAGACATGGAAGAGCTCTCGGATCATGTGGCCCAGGTAGGTATGACCCTAGCCCTGAGTAGCATCCTGCCTTCGTCCAGAATGATACCACAATATAAGGACAAAATGACTGACTTCAACAATTGCCTAAGCTTCTGCTGTCATTCAAAGGGGATCCAGTATCTGCCTGGGAGAACATGATCGACAGACCACGATGCTTTGCCAGAGATGGTCTGCACCTGTCGCCCCTGGGATTCAGGTTACTGGCTAAGGCTCTTGTCACCCCTATAGTGCCTTTTTTAGGCAAAGTTCAAAGGACAAAACCACCACCATAACAGGTACAAGTATGCAAATTCTGAAGGTAATGTTACTCAATGCTAGAAGTCTAAACCTCAAAATGCACTCTCTCGAGGCACTCCTAAAAATGGAGAACAATGATATCTGTGCAGTAACTGAGACCTGGTTCAAGACTCCAGAGCACCCCTGCAATACCAGGCTACAACTCTTACCACACTTTTTGGCCACCAATCCTGGACTGAAACACTAAAAGTGGGGGAGTGTCCATATTCAACAAGGATATTCACACCACCAGGCTAGTTGCCCAACACAATGTGTCTGAAATTCTCCAGGTGCAACTAATGCTAGGTAAGACTGCAATCTATATTGTAGCTTGCTACAGATCCCCCACTATGCCCCAAGATTCTCATTACACCTTTCTAAACATACTGGAAAATATTAAGATACAACCAACACCCTAACACTGGGTGATTTCAACTAGCCTGCCATTAACTGGGAAAACCACTTGCGTACCAACACCTTTGCCCAATGGTTCTTGGAATTCATAAATTCCAGTGCCCTGGATCAACTAAACCATACTCCAATATCCTAGACGTGGTCATTACCAACATGGAAAATCGATGCTTCACACCTATGGTCACCCCCTCATTGGTCAGGTCTGACCATAAGCTAATCACCCTTAACATCCACTTCCCACACCCACCCTCCAGTAAGGAAACCTCCATAAAAAAACTTCTCCAAAGCCAACTTCATGCTACTCTAGTCAGAAGTGACAAACTTCATGACACCAATGCAGACGGGAACTGCAAGTTCGACTGCTGAATCCTACACACTAAGGCACTGTACGAGCACATCCACTCGTGCATGAATTGTGCCATTCCAAATAGAACTAAGATGCTCTCCTCCAAAAAAAGGAAGCCAATCTGGTGGTCCCCTGCCATAAACAAACTTTACAACAAAAGGAAGAAACTGTTGCAGAAAAGAGGAAAATCCCAGGATGCAAAAAACCTCCCTTACCAACCTCAGTAAGAAGCTGAGATCCCTCAAAAAATCCTCCAAAGCTAGTTACGAAAATAAAATTGCCAAAGATTCCAAAGAGAGCCACAAGGCATTCTACAACTATATCAAGAATCTAAATGGCAATGCTCAGATCTGCTCTGAGCTACAATAGATTGGCATTAAATATACTGATCCCAAGGATATCGCCAGTATCCTGGCAGATCAATTCAGTGCCAATTTCACCCCCCTTCTCACCCCCTAAACAGCCCACCTCAATACCGGAAGATTGCCAAATTCCAATAATAATGGCCACACAGGTAAAAAACGCACTCTCCAAAGCTAAGAATACAGCATTCATGGGACCAGATGACATCCCGGGCTGTGTACTACAGGAACTACAAAATTAACTGGCACCTTACCTAAATGGCATGTTTAATCATAGTCTCACCTCAGGCTTTGTGCTCACTGAGTGGCGCACAGCTACAGTTATCCCACTCCAGAAGGGGGGATCCACCTTGGATCCTGGGAACTACCGCCCCCATCAGTCTGACAAGCCTGATCTGCAAGGCCATGGAACGTATTATCATGGAACTTATAAACAAAGACATTGGCAACCTTCAAACACTGGACCCCACCCTGTCTGGGTTTGTGAAGGGCCGATATTGTCTCCTGAACCTGATTGACTTCTTTGAATCAGTCTCCAGAGCAGTGGACGAGGGTAAGGTGGGCCACACAGCCTATCTGGACCTTGTCAAGGCCTTTGACACCATCCCCCACTCCGGAATCATAGATAGACTTACTAAGCTGGGCATTAATCCCTACATCACTTGAAAGGTTGCCAACTGGCTTATTGAAAGAACCCAGACTGTAAAAGTAGCAGACTCCAAATCCAGCTCCAGACAAGTGGAGTACCTCAGGGTTCAGTCCTGGGACCGCTCTTGTTTGGCATCTACTTCTCTGAAGTACAGGCCAACACTAAGGGACTCTGGCTAACAAAGTTCGCAGATGACTGCAAACTAGGAGCCATTACTGAATCCCCAAATGATGTGGATACTCTACAAAAGGGCCTTACAGAAACAGATGCTTGGTGCCAGAGCCATGGGCTCAAGCTCAATGCCAAGAAATGTATAGTTATCCCCTTTGGGAAAAAAACATGTACCCGTGAATTACCACATAGGTGGCAGTACACTAAACACCAAAAGTGTGATAAGAGACTTAGGGACACAGGTGGACAGTGGTCTCACCTTCGATAACCACATTGCCGCAACAGTCAGGAAATCCTTCTATGTTCCATACCTCATCACTAAGGGCTTTTCATCCAGAAAAAAAGGAGGTCATTGTCCCACTGTACTCATCTCTCATTAGACCCATTATAGAATACAATGCCCCGTTTGGTATGTACCTCTTCAAGACATCTGCAACAATTGGAAAGGCTGCAGAAATAGCTCACTAAAAGAATCATAAGCCTAAAGCAGATGCCCTATGCTGACCGCCTTAAGAAACTCCAGCTATACTCTGTCGCATATCGTCTACTCAGAGGCAATCTCTGCTTAACATACAAGGCCATGTCAAACACAGAACTGTTGGACATGCTACACTTAAAGAAATCCCAATCCCTCAGAGCCACACGCTCCAGGGATCTAAACTTGTCATCACAATAAACAAAACATGCTGGAGGGAGAGGTTCCTGACCCAGAGACTCCCCAGTCTCTGGAATAGACTGCCCATACATGTCAAGCAGAGTGCCTCTTTGGCTCTATTCAAAAGGAACCTTGACGATTGGATGGGAGAAAGGAAATTCACCCCGGGGATCACGTCAGTCGTCCTGCTAGACAGGGGTCCAGGGAAGTAAACAGTGTGGGAAGAAATAGCCAGGGAATTGTTATGGCTAGGCTTATATAGGCCCTAGGGCCAATAGCCTAGTACCAACCTATGAACCTAAGGGCACAAGCAACCCTCATAGCTGCCATTATGATAGCCCCTCTGACTAGCATTCACCTCTGTACTGTAGTGGGTATGTCTTTAATACAGGGAATCAAACAGAATGAATCTAAGTATGGTTTGCCTGGTAGTCATCAGGCATGGGGGTTAAAAAATTACAGGAAAAAAATGTACCGTTAAATAACTAACCCTTCACATTCACCATCATGGTCTGACTATGCCATCTAATTACAATGCCCACTGCTGCATTCCTGGCACATGCACACATCATCTTAACTGCACTTGACTACATGCTTTTGAACGCAGTTACTAAAAGACATAAAGCAAACGTATTAATAGAAAAGAAGACAAGCCATAACATTTTTTCCATTTATACATATTATGCATCAAGTTTTGTTTCTTTATAACCATCTGTCCAGCATTACATAAATTGCTCGATTCCTGCCTTTCCTTAAACCTCACTCCTCCTCCTGAACATTATACTTCATGTATTGTTCATTTCCACAACTTCCATTTATTTCTATGTAATTTGCTTCTACCTTTTCTAAAGATCTCGTCCTCGCTTTTCTTTTTTTTTTATAATATTAAATACTTCAGATGCAGTTGGTTTACATTTAATTTCTATTTTCCAGTAGCTGCTTTTTTGACAGACATTATTAAACTTAACAAGGCCTTACTATGTCTAGGCAAGTCAGATTATGTCTCTTAGCTCAAAAAATAATTTCCTCGGTTACAGCCATTTGGAGGGAATTTTTAATATCTGCTAACTCATTACACTCCCAAAACATATGTTCCTATTTACCTCTTTCTTCCCCATCACACCTCCAACATTTACTATCTAATTGAAGAAAAATTCTTTGAAGTCTGCTTCTGGTATGAAAATATCTGTATAACCACCACCTGACAACATGATTAACCCCAATTAAGACAGCATGGGTCAGACTCATAAGCCATCCCTTACGGTCTCATTCTTTTTTGCCTCTACGGTATCACTCATCTGCAAGATGATGTTGCGTTATAATACATGGCTAGTGATTCAAGGCTCTGATATTAAGAGTATTACAGGTGTAGAACTTTTTCACACACCTGTCCAATACTCTGTTATTGACTGTTAGGCAACATAGTCCAGATGCTGATTTCAGTCTCATTGCTGCATTCATGCAGAGCACAGCCAGCTTTACAGCAGAATTCTCCTAGAACTATTTATATTTCTTAATCACTCTCTAAAAGTGGACATTTTTTTTTTGAGATGGGAACTTGAGTGCAAAGTTCAAGTGAGGTATTCTCTAAGGAATCACTAGACTTAATCCACTAACTCTGAAATGCTGTTTTGTGAAGTCAGAAAATAAGATATGCTCTACAGGAGACCCCCCCCCCAAACAAAGCTATGATACTGTATGAACTACAGTCATGAAGACATTGAACCTGGTCTAAGCAGGACATTTTTTCTTCCTCTTCCAAACCTGCACAAGACAAACCCATTCCAGGAAAGAGTCAAACGTCCATTTTGCTTGAGAGAGAACAATAAACTTTCCATAATCAAAAAAGGCAGGCGCCAATGCAGGTAGTAGTGGGCTAGGTGTAGGCACAGTAAAATGTGAGAAAGAATGACCAGGGACACTAACTTATTTTATAATTTTGTTACCAGGTAGGTGAGTTGGTCTGCTGTCCCTTTTCAGCTACTACCCAAGGTACAAGAATACAAACAGCTTGACGAATTGGAATAAAGTCTGTAGTGTATTTACAAAAACTGTTACTACATACAAAAGAGTGGATAAACTATAATACATATAATGCCAAATATTTACGTTATTTATAAGAAAGTATCATTGTTACAGGCAGAACTAAAGCAGGTTACAACTCATATGAAGTATTTATAAGATAAGTTTCAACTGCATTTGACTATCTGCTGTTACATGCTATTAGTATCTGCTGTTACAGCACGAAAAATTAGCCAGTGTCTCTAAAAGAAGGAGCACTCAGAGTCATTCTGTAAGTGTTGTCTCAGGTGTTTTTTTAAATGCTGAAACTTTATCGATATATTTTTTTTCTCTCTACAGGTAAGTGATTCCATGAATGAAGGTTGCTTTACCAAGACTGTACAGAGTTGTGACCACAGAGAAGTCAGGTCCATGTACACAGATGGCACCATTTGCTGAAGCCTAGTAACAAGTGTCCAGCTGCAGCAGTTACAACAGTATGAAAGGTTGGGCTGAATTCTGACAAAGAAAGTCTGCTATCTATCTCCATAAGGGCTAACACAGGCAATGATGCTAATAAGAAAGAAGCCTGGACTGCGAGTGGAAGAAACTACATCACCTTTGGGCTGTTGCCTAAGAGCCTATGTGGGGCTGAAATGATGTCTCTGACTTAAGGAGGGGCAGAAGCCAAAAGCTTTTGATGCTTGATAAATGTCCTAAAATTACTGGCTATAAAAAGCAGTCTTTTTGCTACAATTATTACAGTACTCTCTGGAGATAATGAAGTGCTTTGCCCAGGCAGAAAATAATTTAAGTGACAACATTTCAGGTACATTTGTTTCCTGCAAATGCACATGATATTGATCTTGTTCAGATATACAGAGAACTACCAAAACAAACTCTCAAAAAGCCACTCAGATCACAATGACAATGTCAAATAGAAAAAGGTACAGTGTACTAACCAATCACTGAAGCAGACAGGAAGTGAATCCCTGCACCCTCAAACCACAAAATGTTCGCTTTATGCTGCAAAAAAGAACTGAAAGAGGAGCAAGCTACTCTCCCTGTAACAGATGAGCACTTTACTAATGTTGCTTGCAAGGGGAGGAAACTAGTCCTGCAGTGGGGATATATGACTGCTCTGTAAGACAGGCTAAGGGACTGACTGTGTGTGTGTGTGTGTGTGTGTGTGTGTGTGTGTGTGTGTGTGTGTGTGTGCACCTAATACCAATTTACTACAAAATCCTATTGCAGAAGAAGTGATGATGATGATGAAGATGACACCCAAAGGAGGCAGATCTGGCAGGAAGGGGATCACCCCTCTTCAAGCTCCCATCTACAAGGCCAATGGATATTATAAGCAACAGACATGAGACATATAAGACATTCAAGAGCCACTAAGAGTAGATGTTCATCAAGAGAAGCCATAAAACATTGTCATCAGAAGCTGCCTAACCCCTGGGGCTGAGTCTCAATCCTGTAACCCACAAGGAATCATGGTCAGAACCTGTCCATTCCTAAAATGGAGACAGTACCCAAGAATATGTATTATTAATATCCTGGATGCCAAAGCAAGCCATCTGTAGAATTATCAGGTACACCTCCAATCCCATGGAGAACTGTTACCACTTCAAACGAGAAAAAAGTTCTTTGCTTCAAACTCCTGCAAAATCATCTGAGTTGGCAAAGTCAAAGAGGAAAAGACCATGGCCAAAAAGTACAGTTATGCAAGATCTTACCATAACAGCAGATGTCCTTTTCAATTTTGCAATATTCATCACATGTGGGATCTCTTGCCAAGGACAGCCCAATGTCCAGCCAGTATGCGTAAGCCTTTACATCCTCCTGGCATTGCACATCAGCCGTATGCTCCCTGTGGATGGTGAGAATATAAAGGAACTGAAATGCTCCAGGAGACCTTGAGCACCCCAAGATAAAAAAAAGTACATGTACATCTGTTGGGAAAGAAGAAGAAGAGAAACAGGGAAAGAAAGTTAGACTCCTCAACCAGAAGTGTGCACAACAATAAAAAAAAAGTGGGGCAGGAGGGAAGGACTGAATACTCTAACAGTGAAAAGGACATCTGCTCTTGTGGTAAGATCTTATACAACTGTATTATGTCCTCCTTTAACACTGTTGCAGTATTCATCACAAGTGGGAGATTACCAAAGCTACTGCAAAGGATGGGAGGAGGAAGGCACAGAAGACTACCACAAACAAATGAAGTATAGCCTTGGCCAACCCTGACCTGGCTCTAAAAATGACATCCAACCCATAATATTTAGTAAAAGTGTGGATAAAGGAACAAGTAGCAGCTTCTAAGACGGACTTACTATCCAGACCCTTGAAGAAAGCTCCAGAAGAGTTTACTGCACTCGTAGAATGAGCTCAAATTGAAGCATATGGCTGCTTATCATGAAAGGAATAACAAAAAGAAATGGCCTTAGAAATTCAGGAGATGGTTTGGTTAGAAACCACCAAACTCAATATTGTGATATGAAAAGAACTAAAAAGCTGTTCAGATTTACAGACAGCCTTTGTCTTAGCCAAACAATGTGTATGTAAATCCAAGGTGTGAAGAACCTTCTCACTAGCATATTGTGGTGAAGTAAAAAGGACTGGGGCTGGTCAGTATGATTAAGAACAACTCATTGACCACCATGGGCATAAAAGGAGGATTAATAAGCAGAAACACCCTGCCTCTATGAAAAATCAAAAATGGAGGACCTGCCATCAGAAACTGAAGTTCAGAAACTCTCATGGTTGAAGTAAGAGCTACCAAAAAAACAGTGTCTTTCAGGTGCAATGTTGCAAGGAGGAAGAAGCAGCAGGCTTGGAAGAAGTGGGCTTGAAAGGAGCCTGAGTCAACTTTTCAAGGACAAAATTAAGGTCCCAAGAGGGAGGGATATGTTTTCTTGGGGGCATGATACGAATGACACCTTTAAAGAATTGTTCAACCTCAAAATGAGAGACCACAAGCAGGTTCAAGAGCAGACAAACCAAATCTCCTGACAAGTGAGCTTTAACAGAAGAATATGCTAGGCTAGCGTGGAGAAGTTTACATAAGAAAGGACCCAAGGGACTTCCACTTAGAAGGGATCCTGGTAACACCTGAGAAACCAAACAGAAAATCTCTTTCAGTTAGCCACATATGATTTTCCAGTAGTAGGTTTCCTGGCCTCCTGCAGAACTCTAAGCACATCCTCAGAAAAGTGGTGTCTAAAACGGATCAAAACCCTATCACGCAAAGTGTCAATTGAAGAGTGGGCAAGTGAGGGTGAATGAGATACCCCTTGCCTGATGCGAGAAGATCCATCTGATGAGGTAATATGTGATGACTGCCTCAGGCTAGGTTAAAGAGGAGGAAAGAACCAGTGTTGTCTGGGCCAAATGGGAAATACCAGAAAGATTCTAGGGGAGTCCTTTATGATCTTGTGAAGGACCCTGGGAAGCAGAGGAAGATGAGGGTAATCATACAGGAGCATTTCCTTCCAAGAAAAGGATATGGTGTCCACCTTCAAAGTCAGAGGATCAATGTACTATGTCCAGAAACACCTCTCTATAAGCATCCATTTGTGAGGTTGTGTCCTGGACCTGCTCAGTGTGTCTGCCACAGAGAAGGGATGTAGACTGCCTGAAGGGTTATCTGATGGCAAATAAAGTCTCAGGCCTGAATGGCTAGTCTGCAAACAAGGTAAGACTTTGCACCCCCCCCTATTTACTGAAGTAGCACATGACTCTGGTGTTGCCTGGAAAGACCTTTAGAGAGCTTGGAGACCAAAGAGAATGGAAGGCCTGTAGAGCAAAGAATAAGTGCCCTCATCTCTTTTATGTTGATGTGGTCTGACCATTGAAGAAGGGGCCAGAGACCATGAACCTTCAGACTGTTGGAAGAGGTGTCCCACCCCTAATCAGAAGCAATGGTGAACAAGCTGTTGAGAAGGGGAAGCAGTCTGAAAACACAGACCTGAATCGAAGGAGATCTGCTGAATCCACAAATAAAACAGATAGTAGAAAAACTGGAAACTCAAGAGGGTGGCAGTGCTAAAGCCAAACTGTCTAAGTACTACTGAAGCTTCTCATATGAAGCTTGGCAAAGGAACGCACAGGAATGGTAGAGCCCATGAATCCCAATGCTCTGACCGCAATCTCAAGGGAAGCACCCAGATCTGCTCATAATTGGTGGTCAAGGACACCACATACAGGAACGCCGTAGATACAGCCAACTTGCTGGCAGACAGGTTCAGTGGAAAACTTCATCCCTCTGCCCCCCCATCAGTAAATCAGGATGCCTCCAGTAGCTGCCCCCCTCCCCTTATCTCTAGGGAGCAAGTCATCACTGCCCTCTCAAAGGCAAAAAATACAGCCTCCATGGGACCCGATAACATCCCAGGCGGCATCTTACATGAACTTAAGCAGGAACTTGCAGCACCATTAGGCATCCTATTCAACCAAAGCCTGAGTACCGGCTTTGTCCCAGCCGAGTGGAGGACAGCCATTGTCATCCCTCTGCACAAAGGTGGAGCATCCACTGATCCAGGAAATTATAGTCCCATCAAGCTAACTAGCCTGATCTGCAAGGCCATAGAGTGGATTATCATGGAGCTCATTAACAAGGACATTGGCAACTTCCAAACACTTGATCCAACACAGTTTGGTTTTGTCAAGGGCAGGTCATGCCTGTTAAATCTGGTCGACTTCTTTGAGACAGTCATCAAAGCCATGGACGAGGGGAAGACGGTGCACACCGCCTACCATGACCTGGCCAAAGCCCTCAATACTATTCCTCACTCAGGTATAACAGATAAACCTCTGTCAACTAGGCATCGATCCATATGTTACCAGATGGGTAAGCAAACTGACTCACTGATAGAACCCACCTAGTCAAAATAGGGGAAGCCACCTCAAGCAATAGACACATAATAAGCAGTGTACACCAGGGACTGGCCTTGGGGCCTCTATTTGGGATATACTTTTCTGAGGTGCAGGCCAAAACCAGTGAGCTATGTCTGACCAAGTTTGCAGATGACTGGAAGCTGGGTGCGGTCATGAATTCCCCTAGTGAGATGGACATCCTCCAAGAGGGTTACACCTAAACAAATGACTGCTGCCAAAAACATGGCTTCAAACTGAATGCCAAAAACGCATCATCATCTCGTTTGGGGAGAGTGACGTCCCCACAAATTATCACATTAATAATAAGGTCCTAAGCACGCAATCAGTAGTGAGGGACTTCAGCACACAAGGTTGACAGTAAACCTACTTTTGACCACCATACTACCTTCATTGTACAGAAAGCTTTTTACATGGCCCACCTCATTAGTAAATGGATCTCATCCAGGGACAAAGTGGTCATAACACCCCTGCATTCTTCCCTTATAAGACCCATTATTGAGTACAATACCCCTTTCGGCATGTACATCATAAAGCACATGCAGCAGCTGGAGAGACCACAGAGGTTCCTCACCAGGAGAATCCAGGGCCTCAAACATCTACCCTACACAGATAGGCTAAAGGCTCGGTCCCTGCACTCAGTCTCCTACAGACTCCTCAGAGGTGACCTCTGTCTGGCATACAAAGCATTCTTAGACCCCGCCTTGATGGGACTGCAGCATACCCACAAGTCACGCTCCACTCGAGTAACACACACGCATGACCTCAACCTGGACTGTGACATCAACAGGACTTATTGGAGGGACAGATTTGTGTCCCAGAGACTCCCCGTTTTGTGAAACAGACTCTCTCTACACGTCAAGCAGAGTACCCCATTAACCCTTTTTAAGCATAATCTGGATAATTGGATGGGGAACAGAAATGACATCCCCCTGGGATTCCACCTGTGTCCCTGCTGGACAGTAACATACGGTGCTGTGTCTTGTTGGAACATGGGCTAAATTCTTAGCTAGACTTATAAGGGCCTCAGGGCCAATAGCCTAGTAACTTCTTATGATTCTGTGATCCTATAAACTTATGAACTTAACAGTGCAAATATTAAAGATGGTTTTCTTCAACAACATGTACGGTTTCACCTAATGTCATTCAACAGTTTGTAAGTCACTTGTTTTTTGAAGTATTAAGAACATATGGAAATATTGCTTATTTTCACAATTACTAGCAAACAACTTGAAATATTTTCAGTATGGCAGGATATAAACCACATTTTCAGTGAATTGCCCCGTCTCCAACACTGGTGCTTCATACGATACACCAACAAAATGTAGGTCTCCCAGTTATGCAAATATGAATATAAATATGAAAAATAAGGGATAAAGATTAATTTCTTCACTGCATGACATCCCAGACTAACAATCCTAATGTCACTTTGTTAACTCCTTGCCCTTTCCACTACTGCCTATTTTTAGCTGGCAAATCACTTGGTTAAGGCCAGACCCAAAAAAGTTTTGCATGCCATAAGAAGGTATGGGTGTGAGCTGGAAGTATACAAAAAAAAAAAAAGTTATGTATTCACCACAACGTCCCATCTGTGTTGTCCATTTTCATTCTTCCTTAACTGCTGGGTTTGGGACCGATCCATGAACCAGACTCAGACGTTACTTTAGCTCGTGGCCACCAAAAACTCTCGCACGCCTCCCTTACCCATAAATGCACCAATGCCTAACATACCTCAAAATCTTATTTGCTGTTTAACAAAGTAAGAAGTACTATTACAAAATATTTAACAGAAGAAGCCATATCTGGAGCTCAACCTGAAAGACACGGGTATCCTTATAAACTCTCACTCTTCCAGAAATTAATTGTGAAAAGAGATGGGGCTCCGTGGGTGGGGAGTTGAGGAAGAATGAAAATGGACAACACGGATGGAGCGTTATGGTGAGTACATAACTTTTTTATATGATGTTGTCAATTTTCATTCCATCCTCAACTGTTGGGACAGAGTCCCCAGCAACCCAAATTCTTGGGTGGGCTCTAAAGAAGGATATTCCTGAGCACAGCTGAGCCAAAGGCTGCTCATCCCCTTGAAACCAGACCTAGTTTGTAACAAGTAACAAAGGTATGAGGATCGGCCCAAGTTGCGCTACACATTTCAACCATGGAAGCTCTAGATAGAAATACTACAGAAGTAGCTATGGACCTACTTGAACGAGCTCTTGAAGGTCTGGTAAGGATAGGCCCAATTTGCTGTAGACAAATGATATGCAATCTGTCAGCCATCTGGCTAGAGTTACTTTTGCAACTGATTTGCCCAATTTGGAATCTGTAAAGGAAAAAATAATTGATCTGTCTTCCCAATTTCTTTTGTTCTATGTAAGGAGAAAGACAATTGCCTGTGGGCATCCAATAAATGCAACACATTCATCTTTGTCTGCAAATTTAGGAAAAAAAGACTGGCAGACTAATAGATTGGTTAATATTAGATTCTGACACCACCTTAGGAAGGAAAGAAGGACTGGTACGTTACAATACTCTACCCTTATGAAAAATCAAGTAAGGAGGTTTAAAGGACAATGCCTAAAGTTCTGAAATTCTTCTAGTGGAGGTAATAGCCTCTGCAAAAATAGTTTTCAGGTTAGAAATTTAAGATCACTTTTTGCTGCTGGTTCAAAAGCTGAGTGAATTAAGGCCTGCAGTACCAGATTCAAATCCCATGAAAGAATAGGACCTTTATAGGGACGCGTCAGCAGGAGGGTGCCTCTCAAAAAAGCCTTACAAAGCTTAGATGACGCCAAGAAAGAACTTTCAAACCCAATATGGAAGTTGGAAATTGCTGCTAAATGAACTCTAATTGCTGAAGAGCTCTCTCCCCTCATTAAAAACCACTGCCAAAAAACCAAGAATGCTTTGTAAAGGAGCTGAGAAAGGGGCAATGTGTTTCTGATGTGCCCAAAAAAAAAACCTTTTCCATTTACTCCTATAAAGTTTTCTTGTAGAAGCCTTAAGGGAACATAAAAGTATATGATGGACAGGGGAAGACAGCACTGGTTGTCTGTCTGTTAACGAAATTGGAAAAACCATGCTGTCAGCTTTACGTTAGAGATATCCGGGTGAATCATGCCTGTTGGGTGAGACAGGAGGTCTGGAATCGGATCCAGGACCCAACAAGGGTAAAGCAGAAATTTTGGAATTGGGGGCATTGGTGGGTAAGCATAAAGGACACCAGGGGACCAATCATGGAGTAATGCATCCCTTGGTGATTCTGCCAGTGGGGGGATCAGTGCAAAGAAGCTGCTGCAATTGCTGTTTAGGGGAGAAGCAACAAGATTGCAGCAAGGCTGGCCCCATTGACTGAAATTCTTTTCTGTCACTTTCAAGATGAGAGACCACTCGTGAGATAGTAGAATAGACCTGCTCAATTTCTCTGCCATTACTCTGAACTTCACCATAATGTGCATTGCTATCAGAAAGTGGTTGGAAGAGGTCGCCCATTCCCACACTCTGAGGGTTTCTTGACACAAGGGGTGCGGCCTGGTTCCTCCTTGTTTATGTACAAGACTAGTGACATGACCGTCTGAATCGCAATTGTCCCGAAAGGGAAAGAGTCTTGAAAGGCCTGCAATGCAAACAGCACCACTCTCATTTCAAGAATACTGACATGCATATTGACCTCTTCTAGGGACCATCTGTCTTCCCGAGGAAGTGCCCACCCACCCAATTTGGGAAAAGTCTGTGGTCCCTAGAGCCTTGAGTTAAGGGAAAACAAACGGGAGACCTTGAAGAATTTGATCTGATTGAATCCACCACCAAAGGTATCTCTTGCATGCTGACGTGTTGATAAAAAAAATAAACCCTTGAGTTACTAACATCCACTGAAGAATTCTCATATGAATTCTTACTAGAGGAACTAAAATTATGGCCACTGACACTGAACCCACTTGCTTGAGAGATCAAACAGGTTGAAACGGTGGTACTGTTAATTATTTTTCTGACCTGAAATATGATAGTTTGCACATTTGAGACAGAAAGAGAAGCTGTCAATGAAACTGTGTTGAAAACCACACCTATGAATTCCAGAGATTGAGACAACAGTAACTGAGACTTGTTGCACTTTATGGTTATACCCAGAAGGGAGCAGGTTTGGAGTACCCAGTCTCTTGCTTTTATTAGGAGATGCCTGGTTGGGGTGGTAATGAGACAGTCATCTAAGTATGGAAACACTCAGAAACCCTGCAGTGTCAACTGAGTTGCCACCACTGCCATGCATTTGGTTAACACGCTGGGTGCTGTGGTGAGGCCAAAGGGCAGTGCTCTGAACTGATAATGACTGGCTCCCAGACAGAAGAATAAATACCTTCTGGATATCCTGTTCATTTTTATGTGACAGTGCGCATCCTGAAGGTCTATTGAGTATATCCAATCGCCCATGCCTAGAAAAGGCAAAATGGACTGAACCATGACCACTGGAAACTGTGTTTGTTGAACTGCTTTGTTCAATTCACTGAGATCCAAAACTGATCTCCGGTACCATGTTTTCTTTCCGGACTCTATCTGGTCTGGTGGGACCTCTTGGATAACTTTTTCTAGCAGCTTTTGTATCTCTAGTGCTGCTGCCTTCCCCTGACAGGGGGAACATGGGGAATTTTGCAAGCAGGTAGCAGTGGTAGGGAAAAAGGGAATTCTATAACCTCTGGAATAATCCTCTGCATCCATGTGTCTTTTGTTATAGCTAGCCAGGTTCTGTAATACAGGGATAAATTACCTCCCCCCAATCGCTTACAGAGGTGGGGAATCAGGCCTCCTTTTAGGAGCACTAGCAGGGTTTGTCAGACAAGAACTCTCCAGACCCTTGCTTCTGTGGGCCTCCTTTGCCGCTTGGACATTGCCATCCATTAGAGTTCCCCCTCTGCCTCTGGGGGACTTATCTCCATGTGGATCTTGGAAAGGACCCTGAGACTTCTTGAATCACATTTTTCAACCTCATCATGGATTCCTAGTGAAGAATCTTTGAAGAGTCAAAAAATGTATGCCCACTGCAGAAAGGGTCTCTCCATCTTTTTCATACCTTGAGAGTGGGTTTTTAACTTTAGGGCCAACAGAACACTGATGAACGAGGACTTGAAAGGCTCTGCAAAATCACACAAGAGCATCCAGGCATGCCTCCTAATGGAAATGCCTGATCCCACTGAAACACAGACACACTTCTCAAATCTGTCCCATGCCCTAGACTCCTTGTTAGGGGGATGGACAGAAGAACATTGCTCAGCAAGTGCCTTCTTTATGACCATCGTCACAACCATAGCATCTACAGGCACTCCCTTGCTCCAGTATTCCCTACCTACTGGTGGAGCCAGAACCTGATCTGGTCTTTTGGGGATTGGCTCAACTGAGTCAGGCTCTTTCCACACCTACCTAAAGATCAAATCAATGAGCTCATCGGTGGGTGGAGTAACCCAGGAGGTAGATGTGCCAGCTCCAAAGACTTCCAGGAATCCTGATTCCTCTGGGGAATGGTTATGGGAGGGCCAACCACCCCTCTGCTTAAAGATCTCAAGAATGTCTCCAAATGAGACATCTTCAGGTGGTGATCTTGCAAACCCTTCTCCTTCATACAAATCAGTATCCTCAGTGACTGACTCCTGAGGGGAGTCCAAGTGCCTCCTCTTGCACTTCCTCTCACTAGGGACTTCTTGATGGGATGCTCTGGTGAAGTATCAGAAGAGATTGTAAAGCCCTGGTGGGTAGCCTGGAGACTTTCAGTTGGCTGTCCCTGCGGCACATAATGATGTGGCTCAAGGCACAGACCCATCTGGGATCCAGAGGGAAGATCAAGGGGGGGTAGGATTCATCTGTCCTGTGGAGTAGATAACACTCTCTTCACTACCTCAAAGGCAGATTGGTCCAGGGGAGAAGAAAGACAATGGAGCCGAGAAACCAGGGTTCTGGCCCACTGGTTCCCTGTGCCCCGAAGGCAACCTACCTGAGGTGAAAGTCGGAGTCAAGCTGTCCAATGCCAAAGCTCCGAGCGGAAGAGAAAACTCTAAAAACCTTGGAGTTGACTCCAATGCCTTGGACCAGACAGGAGTGCTTCAGCTCAGAGAGTCACCAGAGCTGGTGTACTCACAGAAAGCTTCGGAGAAGATAGGGATATCTTTGGATCTGAACTGGATGGACCTGGAAGGCTCAGACCCAGGGGGTCTGAAACAGCTGGCCGGATCAGAGAAGGAGCTGGAATCAGCAGAGTGGTAGAAGGATGGGCTTCCTGACTAGAAGGGGTAGGAGCTGGGAAAACTCCCATCTGTATTTGCATTGGAGAATTCTCCTCATTATTCTGTCCATATCAGCTTCAGTCAAACTCCTGGAAAAATGAGAGGAAGCTAAGGAAGCAGACAGTATGTCCCTGTTCCAAAAAGGGGGAAGGTACTCTTGAAGGTACCAGATCCAGACTAGGTTAACATCTTTTCCTGGTTAACAGCCTCGGATCAGATGTGCTTGGATCAGAGGAAAGTTTTGCTGGATCCAACTGCGGTCAGATCGTAGCACCTTTGGATCCAGTTTTTGTTTCTTTTCAGGTGGCTCCAAATAAGATAGAGCCGATGATCCAAAAGGCTTCAAAGACTTATTAGAAGGCTCCTTTGCTTTCAGCTTGAGGGATTGAGCCCCAGCAATAGCTTCTGACAAGGAAGTTGGAAGTAAACCCTTTAAAATCAGCTTGTTTTTTTCTGTCAGCTATCACCCATGGATTAAAATTCTTAGAAATAGTACACTCAACCTGAAGGTGGCTCGGGCCCAAAGCACACAAGAAGAAAAATAATAGCAGAGAAGTGTTTATTTTACACACACACACACACACACACACACACACACATATATATATATATATATATATATATATATACACACACAGACATGCGCACACATATATATATATATATATATATATATATATATATATAGACAGACAGATATATATAAAGAGTAAAAAAAAAAAAGATGCCAACAATTGTACTATTGAGAAATACACAAAAGGTGTATAACAGTTCAGAATAGAAAAGAACAACAATATCAGCTATGGTTAAAAAACATCTACACTAAGTGTAAAAGAGTAGGGAGAATAACTAGAAAAAAGTTTTTAAAGTTTTTGATCTGGCCAAGGCCTTTGATACCACTCCCCACTCAGGAATCATAGAAAAACTTACTAAGCGCGGCATCAACCCCTATATCACTAGGTAGATTGCAAACTGGCTCACAGGTAGAACCCACAGTGTGAAAGTAGCTGACTCCAAGTCAGTCAGACTGCCGACCAGTCACGAGTGGAGTCCCACAGGGTTCGGGTCCTGGGTCCTCTCCTGGTTAGCATCTACTTCTCTACAGAGGCCAACGTGAAAGGACTCTGGCTGACAAAGTTCGCAGACGACTGCAAGTTGGGAGCTATTACTAACTCCCTGAGTGATGCTGACATCCTACAAAAACACCTCACTGAGACCAAGGACTGGTGTCAGAGCCATGGCCTTAAGCTCAATGCCAAAAACTGTCTCGTCATCCCCTTTGGGAAAAACCTGGTTCCCATGAATTACCACAAAAATGGTAGTCCACTGAACACAGAAGACGTTATAAGAGAACTGGAAACACAGGTTGACAGCAACTTCTCTTTTGACCACCACATTGCCACTGTGGTCAGAAAGTTCTTCTATGTGGCACATCTCATTACTAAGGGTTTTGCATCCAGGAAGAAAGAGGCCATTGCCTCCCTCTACTCTTCCCTCATTAGGCCAATCATTGAGTACAATGCCTCATCTGGCATGTACTTCACTAAACACCTGCAACAACTGGAGAGGTCGCAAAAGTACCTCACAAAGAGGATCCTAGACCTTAAACATTTGCCCTACATAGACAGACTAAAAAAACTCCAACTATTCTTTGTCTCATATCGCCTACTTAGAGAGGCGATCTCTGCTTGACTTACAAAGCCATGTCTGACCCAGCTCTATTAGAAATGCTACATCTAAAGAAATCCCACCCCTCCGCACCACACACTCCAGAGACCTCAACCTCATTACCACAATCAACAGAACATGCTGGAGGGACAGGTTCATAAACCAGAGACTGCCCATGCTATGGAAAAGACTTCCTATACATGTCGAGCAGAGCACCTCACTGGCCCTCTTCAAGAGAAATGATGATGATGAGTGGATGGGAAATAGAAAATTCACCCCAGGGATCCCTCCAGTGACTTTACTCGACAGAGGCACTGGGAACTAAGGTCGGCTGGCACAATGCCAGGGTAATCCTATGGGCTAGGCTTGTAAAGGCCCCAGGGCCATTAGCCTAGTACACACTTATGAACCTATAAAGATAAACAGTAAAACACTTATTGTACAACAAAATGTTGCTCGAGAGCTCAAGATGACCACAGCTATTCGTGAAAGCGGCAAACAAGATAAAGACAAAAACAAGACAACTACATTTGATAGTGTGACTGGCTACTTTTGAAATGGAGCTCAACAAGGGTAGGGCAGCAATCTTGCTTTCAGAGTCAGAAAGGTCTGACAACCCCCCTCCAGGTTGAGACAAAAAGGCTACAATATACCTGGTCATACAGGGTCTGATAATTTATGGCCTTGAAAGCCAGAGTAGCAGAAATATATTCCCTTATATTCTCCACAGCCCGACTGTCTTCATCAGAAGGGAGAAATGTGGAAAAGAAAAAAAGATTTGACGGCTTATCAGCAGAAACCGAGACTACAGCAGTGTCTAAAGGAGGACACTTGTAAAAGATAATTAAAGGCCTCAGACACATTATAAAAGCAGTCAGGCTTCTTGGGAGGCCGGGGATTGGGAATCAGGAGCCAAAGCAGTAGCTGCAAACATATCCAACAAAGCATCCAAAACAGAGAGAAGAGCAAAAGGTTAAGGAAATTCCAATTATAACAACTCACAATATCTCCTTGGAATGTCAGAGACTTGGGAACAATCCCACTTAAAAAGGTCCATCATGTGAACCACAGTGTCTTCAAAGGACAGCTCCTCAAAGGAGTATCAGGAATCAAGGAATCCTCTTCCTCTGACCTACAGTCCAAGGGTGAAGGAATCATGAGGAATAGGCCAAGGATTCATCTCCTGAATCCAACTCCTCATTCAAGGAATCAGATTCCTTAGTCCTTTTGGCTGGAGTAGAAGATCAAGGAGAAGCAGAAACAGATAATCCCTGAGGGTGTTTCAAGGCCATCAGAGCATTGAACAAATCCTAGGTAAAGTCTTGCCATTCTTTCTGAAGATCATCAGCAATGGGAGGACTATGTTTAGTTTTCTGCTTCTTGTTTAATGGGACATCAGTTTTGACTGTTCTAAGGCGCTCAGAGTCATGTCTATAGTCAGTAAGGGTACTATGAACCTATTCTCTAACAAGAATCTAGGAAATCCTCCTAGGCCCTTCAGAGGTGATGAGCCATGGTTCCCCCTCAGCATCCACAGCACGTTTGCACAGCCTCAAAGGACAGGCAAGAAGCTGGCCTTGGACAGGGTCATGGCAGAGGAAAACAGCATAGGCACCGCACATTCTTTGTCGTCTCCATCCACATCGAGGCAGAGATTCTGTAGAGGATGGACAGCAGCAGCAGTCAAGACCTACACTTTTTATTCTTGTTTTTAAAACATGGCTTTACCTCAAGGAGGGCACATTCTGCCAAGGTACCCAGTGTCAAAAGCTTGACACCCTGGTTCTCAAGGTAGATGAACAAAGAAGACAGACAGCAGCGAAGAGTTTTTGGAACAAAAGCCTGACATATGGTACAGTGGGTATGGTCGTGCATAGAACCACAGCAGAACAAATACTTCTTGTGATGGTCTTTATGGGGAATTTAATTCCCACAATGACATTTTCCCTTCCAGGATGACATGAACTCTCAGTACACAAAAAGAAAAGGGGAACCCCAAAGGGTCACTTATCTGTGAATGGCTCAGTAGAAAGCAGCTCAGGGAAAGGCATTCAGACTGGCAACAAAGAAGTTCTGACTGACTGTTCATATATCAAATTTATGCCCTACTCTTGTGTGGGAAGCATACGCCTGACGTACAATGCTGGGAGGGTGTAAAAGCTTTGGTATACTGGCCCGACATTGGGCTATCCTTGGCAGTAGATCCCACATGTGATGAATACTACAACAGTGATAAGGAAGGCTATCTTAACAAGTGCCTGCATCCCTTAATGACATGCAACTCCAGGTCAGGAAGAGATGTCTATAGCCACCATGGTGCCAAAATTAACATCTCCTAGCCAACACAGAAACCAAGGGTCAAAAGGACATCCCTCAGGACAACTAGGGACATGGAACAGCCTGGAAAAGAAACCTTCACAGGAGGGACAAGACCCATCAAACCTCCTTTTAAGACCCTTCAAACTTAGTGGTCCAACAGGAAAAGAAGACTCAAGATTCTCATTAACAGCAGACAAGTTTGCCTTTGGGGTATCCCATATCAAGAAATTCAAACTGAACTGGTCTCCAGAAACATCCTTATCCCACTGAAGGGGCTAAAAGGGGCAGCCCTGGGAGACTGTCTGATAGCTATCACCATAATGAGAAAGTACAGTTGGGTACGCTTGCCAGAAAGTTAGATGTTCAAATGTATTCACTGTTGCAGTCCTAACTGATGGGATTTCCTTCCATGGAAGCCATTGGCCGGCCTGACTACCAGAGAATTTCCTTCTCCTCCTCCAAGAGCCATCTAACTCTCTGACCTACACATCAAGACATCCACGTACAAAGGGAGACAGCTGGCACCATAGTACTTTCTTGTCCCCAACAGCAAGGATCCCCTAGCTGGTTCCTAAGGTCAAGGGGCCTTAGCCTAGGATACTCCAGAGTGCAACCTTGAGCCTAATCTAAACAGAGGATGGGGAACAACTTGGATCTAGAGAGAAATAAAAATGGTCACCCCAATTTTTGGGGCAAGATCAGAAGGAGGAAGGGAAAGAATACTGCAACAATGAATACACTCTAACATCTACATTTATGGTAAGTGTACCCAACTGTACTACGTTCCTTGTGTTTCACTGTTGCAGTCCTAACTGATGGGATGACTTCCAGTGGTGATAAGAGGGTGGATGGAGAATTTTATGAAAAGGACAGGGCACTCTGCAAGAATGCAATGGCAAACCCAGCTCTAGACTTGGAGAAGGTTGGAAGTTGATAGTGTTTGGTGAAAGTATGCACTGAAGACCAAGCAGCTGCTTCTAAAGCCACTGTGGAAAAAGCCACCAGACTCTGTTAGATCACACTCCACCAGGGCAACCATTATGTCTACTGTCTTTCTTAAAGGGGTGACTGGTTGCAACAAAACAAAATGCAATGGGAAATTCATTTGGAAATTGTTTAGAAACTGACCTCCCTTCAGAGTTGCAGGCAAAGGACATGAAAAGTTGGTCAGATTGCCTGACATTTTTTGTTTCGTCCAGGTAGTAACACAGTTGTCTATGCACATCCAGGGAGTAGATAATTCTTTCCCCCTTATTTTGAGGGTTAGAAAAGAAGGTAGGGTAGATAGGTGGATGGTCTGGTTCAAAAAGATCTCTGTAACTAGTTTAGGTGTAAAGGAGGGGTTGGTTATAAGACAGACTCTGTCAGGGTGGAACGTGATGAAAGGTTCAATACATATAAGGGTCTGATACTCTTCTTGCTGAAGTAATGGCAAGCAGAAAAGCTGTCTTCAAGGTCATGAACTTGATGTGTGAGACGCAGCTCTCTTGAAAGGGGGTAGGGTGAACGTCTCCAAAGTGAAATAGAGATCCCATGGAGGAACAGGAGGTTTTCTCAGGGGGTCTGATGTGAATAACCCCTGTCAGGAACTGTTTCGTGAGTGGGTGGGAAAAGAAAGGGGGGTTGAGAGAGCAAATAGGTTGAAATGGGTGAAGTATGAATTTTAATAGAGGAACGAGAAAGCACTTTGTCAAAAAGTTCTGATAAGTATGAGAGGATTAGAGGAATCTGATAGTGAAGAAGGTTCTGTCCCCTTTGTTTGCACCATACAGTAAAGCTCTTCCATTTGGCAGAGTAAGATGTGCTTGTATTAGATCCTCTGGCTTCTTTTAGAATGTCCAGAACCTGTTTGTCAAGGGATGCCCCTGCCTAAAGGGTTAAAATATCATCTGAGCTGCCAATTTGAGTGTGTTCAGGTTGGGGTGCATGATGGTGCCCTTGTTCTATGTCAAAAGGTCTACTTGTTGGGGCAGCAGCCATGGTTCCTTCCTTCTGATTCTGAGCATTAGGGGATACCAGTGCTGCCTCGGCCAGTCTGGGATTATTACAATGACATTTGGCCCTTCCTCCTTTATCTTCAAAAATACCCGGGGGAGTAAGGGCAGTGGAGGGAAAGCATAGAGGAGTAGACCTGTCCACGAGAAGGAGAAGACATCCATCCTCTAGGCTGACTTGATTTTGGTCCATAAACAAAACTTTTCCACTAGTGAGGGTCTGACAGACTCCTGCTTAGGTGATCCACTAGTTGATTTACTTCTCCTTGAAGGTACAGAGCCATAATGTGCAGACTTAGGGAATTTGTAGTTTCCCAAAGATCCACAGCTAGGCAACAAAGAGGTTAAGAGCAAGTCCCTCCACTTGTTTATGTATCACATAACCATGATACTGCCTGTCTTTACTAGGAGTATGCCTGGTTTCCACTGGTATTTGAAAGTGATCAGGTCTTTTTGGACTGCCAACAGTTCTTTTTGGTTGATGTGTTTGTTTTTAAACAGGGTGCTCCATCTGCCTTGAGTCCATAAATTGTTGTAGTGTGACCCCCAGGCTATGTCCAAGACATCTGTGGTCAATGTTTGTTTCTGAGGAATTATCTTGAAGGGGAGGCCTGCACTGTGGAAGCAGGCTCAGCCCACCAGGTAAACTTTTCCGGAGACAAGGGAAAATCTTCACCCTGAAAGTTAAGGGATTGGGAGTGCTGGCACCACACATTTCCGAAGTACCATTGTAGCTTCCTCATGTCCAGTCTGGCAAGGGGGATCATGAGGATGCAAGAAGCCAAGGAACCCAAGGCTTTCAGGAACTCCCTGGCGGTGAGGTGGTTCCTGTGAGAAGTATTTGGAAATATTGTGTTAGAAAGGTTACCTTCTCTGGAGCAACCGAGACAACCACAGTGAGGGTGTAAGGCACGGCTCACAGCCATGAGGACAGCAGAAATAAAATTCCTGCCTCCAAACAGCCAAAAAAAAAAAAAAAAAGGACTGTGGGAGTGGGGAGCAAGAACAAGCAAAAGGAGCTAGATTCAAGTTTCTTATGCTAAGTGGGCTCACGGTATGTGTACAGAGCAACAGAAAGCAGGACTGGTTCCTGTTCAATGAATCCTACCAAATCTTGGAATGAGCTGGCATACTCTTGGAATATATGGTCAAAGATGCGAAGAAATAAAGCTGCCTGCCGCCAGAAAATTGATCTGCTATGGCAAAAGGGGGGGTCCAAAAGCAGGGAAGTCTATGAAGCCAAGGTCATCATCTGTACACCCAGACCAAACAAGGTTATCCTCCCAAACGCAAAGGGGGCAGCAGGCAAGATGCAAAGGCCTCTGTCTAAAAACAGAAAGCCTCCTCTATAGTTCGGGAGGGGGGGGCTAATAAAATGCCCACAACAAACAAGGAGGATACAAGAAAAATACCTCCCACTGCAGCCACCTTAGGCATGGCAACTCCATCCCAACCTCTTCAGGGTACAGCAGTGAGGTGGTTCAAATCTAGCAAAACTAATGGTGAACATCTGGAAGGCTCTGGAGATGAGACTGTAAGAATTCCACCTTCCAAGCAGGAAGAAAGCAGACGCCCATCAAAATGCAGAGGAAATTAATCCCCGAGAATGGAGTTAGTAAGGGCCAATATTCCCAATATCTTTAAAATCCTTTTTGTAAGAGTAAGGAAGGGGGGTCCTGGTCCACAAGGCCATAACTCAGACCTGGGACCAGAAGACAAAGTACCTATGCCTTCCTACTCTCAAAGTACAACAACCTTGTCCTTCTCCAAAACACTGTGAGATGGCATCATGGTCTGCTCCTCAGCCACTTCTATGACAGCATGAAAGTACAACATAACAAAATAACAGGAAAAGTTAGAGCAGCCACAGAAGGAGCACCCCCCAATGTGAGCAATCCAGGAAACAGCTTCTTGAGGGACCCCTAGAAAGCTGCCTCCTCCCACTGCCCTCCCTTACAAAAAAGAGCTCATCCATTGGTGGAAGTGGACAGAAGACCTTAACCACAACCTGCTACACCAGAAGCATGTATGAGTGAGACAATATTAATCCAGCACATAGAATGCTTCCTGTTCCTTTTCAAAAAAAAATGCAACTGGTGGGGGAGAGGACTGAAAAAGACAGTACCCTGCCTGGCAACTAGAAGACACTTAGAGCAAGGGCTGAATCCCTTGCCTAAACAAGACACTACTGTTAAATGGAAAGTTCAACAAAGTACTGTGCAAATCATCCCAAGGGGGTGTGACTGCTAATTCAGCCAAGTCAATCAATGAAAACATACCAGCACCTGCAGCCAGTGCCACAGAATTGCAGATATGAAGGTCTCCAGGGTAAAGACAAGATCCTCCTGATCCTCAAGTAATTATCTCCAGAAAACTCCTCCTGCCAGAAGGGCCTGGAACCCATACAGGGGATACGCATAGTAGGAGTCTGTAAGCCTTAATGTTGCACAAGAAGATACCTTGTTGATGTTCCCTTTTTCCCTATCAGGTCAACCTGTCAACCTTCTGAACAGGACCAAGGAGATGGTTCTAGGAATGCTGAATAATTATCAATATCATAAAGTCAACCACAAGATACACAGATAAAGTCTGATACCATGCTGCATACAATACAGCAAAAAAAACGCGATGGTGACTTTAGGGCTGCATGACAATACTGACAAAAGCTGGCTCCAGGGAAGGGACAACAAAAGAAGATGGCAATGAAGCATCCTAGTCCTGGGGCTAGGTACAAGCAAATACTCATACTCCACATATCCTCTTTAAAGGAGGTCTTACCTTATAATTAGCTAAAGGCTCTCAGGTTCTTTGAAGCTTTGTCCTCATCAGAGATTAATACCCCAATGATGCCCACCTATGAAGCAAAATTTGAAGGGTGCACTATGCTACTTCCCCTTGAATGCAGAGTGACAGCCAGGACTTCTGGGAGTGCAAATGCAAAATTGTCATAATGGGAGATGGGCTGAGCATGGCAAGAGTGGAAGGAGACGTCTGCACGTGGTCAAAACAAGCATCCAACTGATGCCCTGTGTCCTTTATTCAAGATATCACCAACAAATTAACAAACACCCAATTTCTCATTAGTCAAACATGGATCCTGGAGTGAGCTCAGCCTATGACTCCTCCACTACCTGGACTGATCAGTGCAAACAGGTCTCCTAGATTCTTCGTTGTCTGTGGGTAATCAGAGCCCACACACCTCCTTGGGCTTTGCCCTGAAACTGAACTGAACAAAAAACAGGATCAAGCCCATAATGCAGAAGGAAACACCAGGGCTGAGCTCCCCAAGACAGCAATCAGGAGTGCTCCTTTCCCCAAGCCTCAAATCACCAGCACATGAACAGAACTGCAGCAAAGTCAAATATCAGCTTTTCCGTGACTACTCTTCCTCTGTTAGACTTGGGAGGCTGTGGCCAATCTGGCCCTAACTCTGAGCAAAGGCCTTGGTAACAAAACTCCAAACAGAATTTCATATTGGGCTACTGACCAGGAGTTCAGAGGGACCCTTTCTCCAATGCAGAGAGAAGCTTCCTCATGCCAGTTTTACTAAATCTGAAAAGTGCATAGGAGAAAAATTAAGGGATAGATAAATGCAATAATGGTTTAATCAGTGACAGTAATGACCAAAATTCAATGTATGTAAGTGGCAAGATAAAATAACCTGCTGAATGCGAAGGATATGCTAGATTACATGATTGGTGTGCACTATCACAGGCATGCAAGCCCACCCCACTGCTTAAGAAATTCTAGCAAAAGGATGCTAAATTCTGACTGGTGGAAAGGATATACCAGTCTCAGACACAATAAGTAAAATCCTCAATGTTAGTTTTCCAAATATATTCGAAACAACATACATGCTTGTCCTTCATAAAAAGGCTAAACAAATTAACATTTTTGCAGATACACAATTAAAATTGATCATATAAAAACAAGACATGTTTAGGTATACTGCACATTCCATAACTATGACATAATTAAAAAAAAAAACACTGCCTGCTTACATTTTCAGTTCCTTTTGCTCCCATGTAGAAATTTACCATGGTTGATATAGCTTGCAAAGACAGAAGAAACTGACTCTAAAGAAAATAAAGAAAATCAATCAGATGCAATCAATAAACATTATGGTTTAAAAACGAAGAAAGCTGCTAAATAATTCTTATACAAGTAAGAAAAAGTCTACTTACTTCTTCTTCTCCCATTTTGGCAAACTCATACAGAAATGCAAAGTACTCTGTGAGGTATTTACTGTGAGGTTTAACACCACGCTCCATTATTGACATAAGAGTTTTCACAAATCGAGTTACACAGGAACGGCTGCCAATATCTTCAATAGGACCATCCATATCATCTGAACTGAGAAGAAAACAAGCTACTTTAGAGTAACAAAAACTACCTGCACTCACCTCAACAATTTATGACACTAGGTTTACAAAAAATCTTCTCTGCAGAAAATCTGCCTCATCATATCTTTCTTAAATAAACATTAGGACCCAGCTCAAGGAATGCACTTCATAACAGCTGCATTAAGTGCTTCTTTGGCTTTCTTGAATTCCTCATATGGATTCACTGTGAGATGGCAGTCTTTTCAGAAGTAAGCAACTTACTTAAGCAAGAAAAAATACATGCTTTTCTCCACCCAAGTTCTATGCTTAAATGCAACCTCTCCTCTTGCAAAAGCATTACACTTTGTTGGAAGCCTGAGACTTAATACTGTCTGAGCCACTATAAACAAGGAACAGAAGACTGCCCACACAACAAATGCTAGCATACAAGGACCAGTGGTGCCTTGCCTGTATGATACCCATAAAAAAAATATTAGTTATACTGCCTTTGCTATAACTTCCAGATCTGGAGATGTTCAGTCGACATTGCCCTAGCAAGGAACTCTCCTCGTCCTCTATAGGACATCAGTCTGTCAGCAGCAGTGTTTCTTCTTGGAGCATGCCTTTTTCCTATGGCCACCAGCTGTTATACACAAAAGAGTGCAGCTCTCAACCTATTACCTCATAAATCGAGGGCAAACTCAAAAATAATCAGGTGGTATGGCAATACATTTGGGAGATATTTTAATTATTGGTAATGCTAGGCTGGAAAACTGAACAAAATACGTTTTTAGAAAATTAAGTCTTAAAATGTGATGTCTGGTATTATTTGGTTTCTGTAATCATTTTTATGCAATAAATGCAGAAAGTTTTTGAAAAGGACATAACACAATTTTTAGCCAAAATTAGGGAGGACCCTCAAAATCAAGCACAGTTAAGAAGTACGCAAAGGATCATGAATAAAATAAATGGGTTGCTTCTTCCCCCTCCATTCTGTCCATGCTTTATAAAAACTGACTAGGAAGAAAACAAATGCAATAGTCTAGAAACTAAAGACAGAGGACTCAGTTAACTAAGCACTATATCTGCTGAAATATCATCTCAAAAGTCATGGACTGATGAAAGGTGTCTAGTGAGCTAGCATAATTTTTATGATGGCACCCCAGTTAGCAAGCCCCTACCAATGAACAAATATTCTGCTATACAATTTAGTGGGAAAGGCTCTACAGCAAGAAAGTACAATTGTGTACACTTACCATAAATGTAGATGTTCGAGTGTATTCACTGTTGCAGTCATTACATTTGGGTTATCTGCTTGCAGTAGCCCTCAGTCGGCCTGATTAATAAAGTCTCGGGTCCAGCGTCGGTTGCTGTCCCTTCTTCCATGACGTCAGGTCGTCAGGGCTATAAAACATGCAGCCGACGCCATAACATCAGTTTTTCTTGCCCCAGATGTCAGGTGCCCCCCTAATGGGAAGCAAATCTATAAATGCAAGGATATACCTCCAACCAAAAAGCTTTTAGAGCATAGAAAGTGAAAGTAGAGGTATAGCCAAAAGAAGAAAGGGGGCTGGAGGGAGGGTAACCAGGACTGCAACAGTGAATACACTCGAACATCTATATTTATGGCAAGTGTACACAACTGTACTATGTTCTTTGTGTTTCACTATTGCAGTCATTACATTTGGGTAGATTCCCAAAGCTAAGGTTGGGAGGAGGAATTTAAATAGAATGAGGACCAGCTATAAAGGCCCTGCAAGACTGCAGTGGCAAAACCAGCTCTGGATTTAGAGAAAATTGGCAAATGATAATGCTTGATGAAAGTATGTACAGAACTCCAGGTAGCAGCTTCTAGGATGTCCCTAAGAAAGGCTGTAGAGGTAGATACAGCCCTGGTTGAATGGGGTCTAATGCCCTGTGGGAGAGGTTTTCCATGGTGCTTATAGCAGAAATGAATGCAGTGGCCTATCCATTTTGAAATGGTTTGTTTTGAAATAGCTTTCCCCTCTGTCACTGCAGAAAATGCCACCAGCAGTTGTTCGGATTTCCTTTGAGGTTTAGTCCTGTCCCAGTAGAATCTAAGCTGTCTGTGCACATCTAAAGAGTGTAGTATTTGTTTCCCTTTGTTCTGTGGGTTAGGAAAGAAGGTAGGCAAATAAATGGACTGATTAAGAGCCACACTGGATACCACCTTGGGCATGAAGGAGGGATTGGTTCTGAGGGATACCCTGTCCGCATGAAAGATGATGAAAGGTTCCAATGCCATAAGGGCCTGTAATTCAGATACCCTTCTTGCAGAAATGATTGCTAAAAGGAAAGCTGTTTTCTAGGAAGAAATTTTAAATCTGCAGTAGCAGCTGGCTGGAAAGGAGGAAGAGTGAGTTTCTCCAAGACAAAGTTAAGATCCCAGGCTGGAGTTGGAGCTCTCCTGGGTGGCCTTAAATTTTTGGCCCCTCTGAGGAACTGCTTGAACAGTGGGTGAGAGAAGAGGGGAGGGGCTCTGTGCTATAATGAGTTGAAATGGCTGAGGTGTGAATTTTGATGGAGGAAAAAGACAAGCCCTTATGAAGCATCTCAGTCAAGTATAGTAGAATCTGAGGTAAATTGGACACT
This sequence comes from Protopterus annectens, assembly GCF_019279795.1. Lineage (NCBI taxonomy): Eukaryota > Metazoa > Chordata > Ceratodontiformes > Protopteridae > Protopterus > Protopterus annectens. The sequence continues at coordinate 545,251,262 of NC_056725.1, read as the reverse complement.
GGTGCGCTCATTCCTTGAGACTGGTTCCAGGCATAGAATCTTTTTCATTTTGCAGCATAAGATTTTCTAGTACTAGGCCTCCTTGCCTCTAAAATGATAGCCAACACTGATTTACTGAGGGATGGTAAAGGAGAGATTAGGTAATTAGCCAGGCTGCTAGGTTCAGGGTTTGCAGCTGAGGGTGCAGAATCTGGTTCCCCTGCTGAGACAACAGGGAAGGGGAGTCTGATGCAGGTGCCTTGGAGCCAAGCGTGACACACTGCGCAAGAGTGGGTATCAGTGTTGGCGAGGCCAGTCTGGTGCAATTAAAATTGTCCTTAGCCTGTCCTGTTTGATCTTTAGTAGTACCTTGGAGAGCAGAGGCAGAGGAGAAAAGGTATAAACTGATAGGTTTTTCCAGCTGAAGGACAGAGCATCCACTTTCCAAGCTAGTTGGTGGGGAATCCTTGTGCAAAATTTGTCCAGTTGATGGTTCTGGGGGGAGGCAAACAGGTCTATATCTGGGCTCTCCCATTTGCTTGTCAACATAATCCTTGCTTCCAGTTTCCACTTGTGTGGGTTCATGAGGTTTCTGCTTAGTCCGTCTGCCTCTGTATTTTGTTTTCCTGGCAGGAATTGAGGTTATAGATTCACTTGGTAGCTCAAGGCTGTGTTTCACAATGCCATGGCTAGTCTGCAGAGGGGGTAAGAATGTGCACCCCCTCCTTGTTTATGTACCACATGACAGTGGTGTTGTCTGTCTTTACCATTAGGTGTCCAGGAAGAATGTGGTCCTTGAAGGCTGTCAGAGCATTCTGTACAGCTAACATTTCCTTTTGATTAATGTGCAGGTGCATTTGACTTGGGTTCCATTTGCCCTGAATGCACTTCCCTGCCAAGTGAGCCCCCCATGCATAGTCTGATGCGCCTGTTAAGGTTTGGACATCAGGGGGTAATGTGAATGGTAGTCCCCTGTTTTGGTGGCAGGCCTCTGCCCACCAAAGGAACTCTAGGCGTAGGCAAGGTATGATAGGAATCCTTGCTTCTAGATCCTGTGAATGTTGACACCATAGGCTTTTGAGATAACATTGTAGTTTCCTCATATGCAGCCTTGCATATGGAATTAGGAGAATGCAGGAGGCCATGAACTCCAAGGCTTGCAGTATTTGCCTTGCAGATAGCTGGGTTTTTGTGGCCACTTGCTTGAAGTAAGTTGTCAAATGAATCCGTTTCTCTAGCGTGAGGAAATCCATCTGGGAAGTTGTATTCAAGTTTGCTCCCAGGAATATAATTTGTTGACAGGGTATCAGGTGGGATTTCTTTTCGTTTATGGTGAACCCCAGACAAGTCAAAACCCTTTGAACAACGGCTAGATGATTCAAAAGAATGTCCTTGCTTTCTGCCAGAATTAGACAATCATCCAGGTATGGGTATATTTGAATATTTCTTTGCCTGCAAAATGCAATGATTGGAGCTAGGCACTTTGTGAATACCCTGAGCGCAGTAGATAAGCCAAAGGGCAGTGCAGAGAACTGATAGTGCAAGTAGCCTACTTTGAAGTGTAGGTATCTTCTGCAAGACTCTCTGACAGGGATGTGCAGGTATGCTTCTTTTAAGTCTAGTGTTGCCAACCATGCATCCTTGCCTAGCATAGGAAGCAGCTGGCGAAGAGTCAGCATTCTGAAGTTTGGAATCACCAGAAAGGTGTTTAGGATAGAAAGATCCAGGAAAGGACACCATGTATTGCCTTTTCTGGGTACCAGAAAAAATCTCGAATAGAAACCTTGTCCCTTTTCTTCTTCTGGCACCAACTGAATAGCCCCCATGTTTAAGAAAGAGAGTACTTGATTTTGGGCCTCTGCCCACTGATTTGGGGGTAGATCTGGCCACCTGTTTGGTGTTGGTAACGTGTGGAAATGAAATCTGTATCCTTGGGACACTATATTTAAAACTCAATTGTCCTGGGTAATGAGTTCCCAGTTTTTGGCCTGCAGACCAATCTTTCCGCCTAAAGCAGCATTCAGTTGGGAAGTGCTTGGTAGTTTTAAAAACAAGTCATTGAGACAGTTTTCCATAGGGGGGAGTCTAACTACTCCCAGGTTTGGGTGCGGAAACCCCCCACTGCCTAGTCTTGTGTCCCTTGGGACTGAAACCTGGGGTTTTTGCTGCGTCTGGGTTTGGCTTGAGAAGACCTGGAAGGAGCTGGAAAGGACCAATTTTTAGAGGGCCAGTGCCTACTAAATCTAGGAGGCTGAACTTGTAAGAAATCTTTAACAGTTTGCATAGATTTAGCTTTATCTTCCATCTTTTTAAGAACTTCCTCAGCCTTATTGCCAAACAGGCAGTCCTGATTTAAAGGAGCATCCAACAATTTAGCTTTAACATAATCAGGCAAACCTTGCTCCTTAAGCCAAGCATGCCTTCTGAGCACAGACCCAGTAACAGCAGCCCTGCAAGAGGCCTCTAACGAATCAAATCCGCATTGCAAACTATGTTTTCCAACCTGTTCAGCAGAATGCATTAAATCCTGTAATTCTTTATTTTCAGCACAGTCAGGAAGTAACATCATTTTCTGTTTAAGCAATCCAATAACATGTTGTTGATACTTTAACATATGATACTGGCAGTTTAAAGCCCAAATGGCCAAGGTTGCAGAAATGTAAACTTTTTTACCCCATCTATCCAGCGCCCTGGAGTCTCCATCAGAGGGGGTAGGATTTTTCGCAGTAGAAACCTCAATGTCCTTGGGTCCCTGTGAAATAGTCTCTGGATCCGCAATAGGATTTTTAAAAAGGAACTTATGAGAATCCGGAACCCTGTAATATCTGTCAGGTTTTCTGGGAGCAGGAGGCAAAGAATCAGGAGCCAAACTAAATTCTGAAAAGGCATCATCAACAATCTTTAGTACAGGAGGTATAGCTAAAGGCCTATGCTGACACAGGGGTAAGAAATCCCTAAGCCTCTTTTTTGAATCAGAAAAGTCCTGGTTTTCTCAGTGGAAATGCTCCCTTAGAATATGTAAGGTCTCACCAAAAGAAAAATCCTCTGGAGGGGAAGCAGAGGGAATAGAGTCCTCTGCATGAGAATCCTCATAAGTAGATAAGGGCAAATCCAGATCATCAGAAGAATCACAAAAATCAGAATCCTGTTCAGAAGATTCATAAACTACTTCAGTCCTAGGTCTTTTAGAAGGGGGGGGGGGGGTTGGCTTCCCCTGATTAGAGTTATAAGATCTTCAGCCATTCTTATCATTTGTTTTTTAGGCATAGAGGCCTGAGCATGCGGCCTCGGCATTGGTTTCTTAGGCATGGTTCGAGATTTTGGCCTAAATGAAGGAGGAGGCATCGGCTTAATATGTAAGTCCGTAGGCCTGAATACACCCTCAGAAGCCAGTGCCTGCACAGCAGCTCCGGACCCATCCAAGGTAGAGACATCTGCAGGTTCCACAGTTGCAGCATCTCGCGGCATACTGGACTCCGAATGGGTCTCAGTAGAGGCCTGCGAGTCAGAAGTAGTGGTATCAGGGGCTACAAAAGCGCCTCACTGAGTACCGGCAAACTGGCGACTGGTTTACGAGAAGCGTCGTTGGCAGCTTTGGACCTCGGCAGCCTGTTGGTCGTTATCTTTGTATTTTCTCAGAATTCCGGTAGTCGGATGGCTAACCGACATTTCCGGATAAATAAACTGAGAACCAAATTATTTAGAAGCGAAAATATACCGACGACAGAAAGTGCACTGATTAAATAAAGCACAAAACCGACGGCAAGGTATGTCGTGGTCAGGGCCTAGGCAAGGAATACAGTACGAATGAAAATCTTTGTGAGGTTTTTGCTTTCCACAAGTAATGCAATTATTAACTTTTACTGACATCAGTAGAGAGGACATGCAGGCGGTTGGTGTGACAGAGCAAGATGCAGAGGACAGGAAGAAATGGAAAGAGATGATCCGCTGTGGCGACCCCTAACAGGAAAAGCCGAAAGAGAATGATGACTGACATCGGTAAGGAGCAAGAAAAAGTTTCCCCAACGGGGTACTTAGCTTTAGTTGAAGACTTTGGTTCTGAAACTCGAAAACAAAAATTTCAGGAGTAGGCCGACCGGCACTTGAGAACTGCTTCTGCTTTGAGCACCGCATGGCAAAAAAGACTGATGTAATGGCGTCGGCTGCATGTTTTATACCCCTGACGACCTGACGTCATTGAAGGGACAGCAACCGACGCAGGACCCAAGACTTTGCTAATCAGGCTGACTGAGGGCTACTGCAAGCAGATAACCAAAATGTAATGACTGCAACAGTGAAACACGAAGAACATCTTATACTTGCAAATACCTATTGTATCGACAATGGGCATAAATTAACATTAAAAAGTGCAACACTGTCGCGTTTGGTAGACAATTCCTTCTCCCCAATATACAGCATAGACAATACCCTACTTCAAAATTAAAATGCACTTAGAGAACTTAGAACCAGGAATAATAATACCCTCTTCTTTGATAACCATGTAGCATCAGTTGTCTGGATGTTTTCTACTTAGAGCAGCTAATCTCAAAGGAATACCATCCAGCTCTAAAAAAAGTTATTGTCCCCTCATACTCAGCACTGATCAGGCCAATTATACCACAGAATGCCCCTTTGGGATGTACCTCACTAGATATATTAAACAACTGGAAAGACCTCATAGGTTCCCAAACAAGAAAATCAATAGTTCAAAAACCACAGGCTACCAGAAAAGACTTGCTGCTCTGTCCCTCTTCTCCATGTCACACAGACTCCCCCAAGGGGACCTATGCCTTTGCCTTTTACGACATCAGGGACCCAGTGGTTCAGGAACTATTGTACCTTCACAAATCAAACAGTTCCAAAACTACCAGAACCAGAATTGAAATCTACTTCAGCAGATTATTAAAAAAGATGGAATGACAGATCTGTTACTCAGGACCTCCCTCACCTCTGGAATAGACTCCCCCCTGCAGACCACATGGGATCTGGACAACTAGATGGGTATTCATGAATTCACCCTGGGAATAACTGGTTTAACCTCCCTTTAGAGGGGAGGTACAGTCCAGGGTAGGAAACAGCAAGGTGCAATGGCCACAAGACTCAGCTGCTTCGAATTTTCCTATGATTCCGAAGGACTCCCCTTCCAAACAATCTGCATACTCTGGATACAGAATCCAGATTAAAATATTCTGCAAATGTAGGGATTCTTAATCAAGTGGTCACGGCAAAGACAGGCCTCCAAGGTACACTTCTAAAATGACATATCTGTTGCTTTAAGGCCTAACTGGTCCAAGTAGCAGCTTGCAATCAAACAGGCAAAAGAGATGGGCCCTGCTCCAGAGATAATCAAATTTACTTATCTTGCCTACCTTCGGCTACAGCAAAAATACAGCTGCTTAGTATTACAAGCTGGGGATGCTGAAAAAGGCAATACATTTAGTGCACTGGAGAAATTCAGAACCTGCCTCCAGTGGATTAGAACTCTCAGAAAAAGAAGGCAGCTGGTAAAAAAGGATTCATGCAATTACCACATTAAGAGGAACTTGGGAGAGGCTATTTTCAAGATGATGAAATCTCCCACGGACCTGTGTTTGATTAGCAGCATGGATGTTCATGGGGCAGAGTGGGAAAACATGACCTTGTGCAGCTTACAACAGCCAGCCATCCTGGAAGCAATAAAAAGATAGCAAGGCTTGTCGCACTGCTGACAACTACTTGGCAGTAGATGATCATCTATGGCAGAAGTCAAAGCAGGTATGCCCTGTCTACTAGCACATCTGCTGCTTAGATGGGAATGAAGCAAGTGGGAGAACAGGCATTATTCCTCACCCAGGCATCCAATACAAATCAGCTGACCAATAACAAGTAGTAGGAAAGCAGTGGTAGCTGTAATACCTAAAGAGGGTAAGGATCCATCAGAACCAGCTTCATACAGGCCCATTTCAATACTAAACTATGATTATAAAGTGTTCATGCTTATAATGGCTAAAAGAATGGCAAAATTAATACCAAAACTGATAGATATGGATCAAAGTGGTTTTGTGGAGGGGAGGCAAACATTTGACAACATTAACAGAACACTGAGGGCTTCCAAGATGGCTGCACACTGAGTAACAGTTTGTTTCTAAGCTCTCCCAGTGTGAAAACAGAAACTCAGCAGGGAAGGTCAATAGACTTGTGTTTATGGGTAAATTTCAGTAAATGGCTAGTAAGTGCACTGTCTGGATGCCATGAATAAAGAAATACAGAAGACCTGGAAAAAATCAGCTATAAAAAGAGAGGAAGACACACTGACTGGGGAAAGTTCTGCAGCTGTTCAGCAAAATGCAAAGCAACCTTCAGACATGACTTCCAGTAACCTATAAAACGACTGCACACAGACATGGTTAAAATAAACAAAACACTGATGAGTTTATCAACACAAACAACAAAAGGCTGGAAAAAATGGAAGAAACAGACATTCAGATGAGCTGATAAAGCCGCAAAAATCAGAGGTCAAAATGAAGAAAATGATGGCTGAATATGAGACTGTTCAGGAAGAGATGCTTCAAAAAATAATAAAAATAGAGGACAGAGTACATAGAGAAAAAAAGAAGTTATGTACTCACCATAACGTTCCATCTGAGTAGTATTTGCCTTCAACCTGTGGGATATTCAGATCCGAGACAGCCACATCACTAGCATCAGATCCAAGCTCCAAGCTCCTCCCCTTACCCATACTGCTCCCCGGTCTCCTTCCTTCCTTCAGATCGAGTTTGCTCCTCAAGAAAACATAAGCCCGACCCAATCAGACCTTACCACTAATGGCTCTCACCAACTAAGCCAAGTATAACCAGGAGAGCCACTACAGTGCTCCTCTCCCAAATACAAGGTTAGAGCAATAGTGACAAGTTCAGGGGGAAGGAGGGGGGATCGTTGAAGACAAATGAAGTACAAAGTACAGTTGTGTACACTTACCATGAATGTAGATGTTCGAGTGTATTCACTGTTGCAGTCATCACATTTGGGTTGTCTGCCTGCAGGAAGCCCTCAGCCGGCCTGAATACCAGAGTCTTGGATTCCTGCATCGGATGCTGTCACTTCTTCCATGACGTCAGGTCGTCAGAGGTATAAAACATGCAGCTGATGCCATTACATCAGTTTTTCCTGCCCCAGTTGTCAGGTGCCCCCACAATGGGAAGCAATTATATGTTATGGTACACTTCCATCAAAAAACAAATACACCAGAAAGCTTAAATACATCAAACAAGAAAGAAAGGTAGAGCCAAGAGAAGTCAGAGGGCTGAAGGGAGGGTAACCAGGACTGCAACCGTGAATACACTCAAACATCTACATTTATGGTAAGTGTACACAACTGTACTATGTTCTTCGTGTTTCAGTGTTGCAGTCATCACATTTGGGTTTATTCCCTCAGCTAAGGAAGGGAGGAGGAAGTTAGATAGCATTAGGGCCAGCTATTAAGTCCTGCAAGACTGCAGTGGCAAAAACAGCCCTGGATTTAAAAAATAGGCATGTGGTAATGCTTGGTGAAGGTATGTACAGAGCTCCAGGTAGCAGCTTCTAGGATGTCCCTGGTAGGGACTCCTCTGAGAAAAGCTGTAAAGGCAGATGCAGCTCTGGTGGAATGTGATCTTATCCCCTGTGGGATAGGTTTTCCATGGTGCTTATAGCAGAAATTAATGCAATAGGCTATCCATTTAGAAATGGTTTGCTCTGAAATGGCCTTCCCCTCTGCCCCTGCAGCAAAGGCAACTAGCAGCTGTTCAGATTTTCTGAGAGGCTTAGTCCTGAACAAATAGAATCTAAGTTGTCTGTGCACATCCAAAGAGTGCAGTATTCATTCTCCTTTGTTTTGTGGATTCGGGAAAACGGTAGGCAAATAAAGGGACTGATTTAGGGCCACACTAGACACCACCGAGTAGGGGCTAGCCTGGGGGGGGGGTCTTAAATTCTTGGCCCCTCTGAGGAATTGCTTTAGCAGGGGGTGAGAGAAGAGGGGTGGTTCAGTATTATAATGTACTGAAATGGCAGAGGCATGAATTTTAATTGAAGAGAAGGATAGGCCATTGTGGAGCAATTCTGGAAAGTACTGCAGTATAGGAGGTAAGCTGGGCACCGTTATGCCCATCCCCCGAGTTGGCTCCAGGAACAGTATCTCTTCCACTTTTCAGCATAGGATTTTCTAGTACTAGGCCTCCTTGCCTCCAGGATGACATCTAACACCTGCTTACTGAGGGATGTTATTGGAAAGCTCAAGGAATTAGCCAGGCTGCAAGGTTCAGGGTTTGAAGCTGAGGGTGCAGAATCTGGCCCTCCTGCTGGGAGAGCAGGGAAGGGGTCTGAGGCAGGTGCCACGGTTCCAGCAGTGTCATACTGCGCAAGAGGGGGTACACCAGTGCTGGTGTGGCCAGTCTGGTGCAATCAGTATTGTCCTTGGCTTGTCCTGTTTGATCTTTAGCAGGACCTTCGAGAGGAGAGGCAGAGGGGGAAAGGCATAAACCAAGAGGCTTTCCCAGGTAAAGAACAGGGCATCCACTTTCCAAGCTTGACTGTGTGAAGTTCTTGTGCAGAATTTGCCCAATTGGTAGTTCTGAGGGGAGTCAAACAGGTCTATCTCTGCAGTCCCCGATTTGTTCCTCAAGAGTTTGAATATCTTTGGTTGCAGTTTCCATTTGTGTGGGTCCATGTGATTTCTGCTTAGGTCTGCCTGAGAATTTAGCTTGCCTGGCAGGAATTGAGCCTGTAGGTGGCACTTGGTAGCTCAAGGCTATGTTCCACAGAGCCATGGCTAGTCTGCAGAGAGGGTACGAGTGGGTTCCCCCCTGCTTGTTTATGTACGAATAATTGTCCTGGAAGAATGTGGTCTTTGAAGGCTGTCAGAGAATTCTGTACAGCTAACATTTCTTTTTGGTTGATATGCAGGTGCATCTGTCTCGGGTTCCATTTGCCCTGAATGTACTCTGCTCTGCCAAGTGAGCCCCCCATGCATAGTCTGATGCGTCTGTTGTTAGGGTATGGGCGGCAGGGGGTAGAGTGAAAGGGAGCCCCTTGTTGTTGTAGCAGGCCTCTGCCCACGAAAGTAACTCTGTCTTTATACAAGAAATGATAGGAATCACTCATTCCAGGTCCTGAGAATGTTGACACCATAGGATTTTTAGATACCATTGCAGTTTCCTCATATGCAGTCTTGCATATGGAATTAGTAGAATGCAATAGGCCATGAACCCCAGGGCTTGCAGAATTTTCCTTGCAGATAGCTGTGTCTTTGTGGCCAGTAGTTTGTCAAATAAACTTGTTTCTCTGGAGTGAGGAAAGCCATCTGGGAAGTTGTGCTCAAGCTTGCTCCCAGGAATACAATCTGTTGGCAGGGTACTAGAAGGGATTTCTTTTCACTTATGGTGTACTCCAGTGAGGTTAGAAGTTTTTTTATGAATGCCAGATGTTTTAATAACAAGTCCTGGCTTTCTGCCTGAACCAGACAATCATCCAAATATGGGTATATCTGAATATTTCTCTGCCTGCAAATATCCAAAAACCAATAAGACTGGACACTACTCGAATACCAACTCCTTCTATTTATTAAAAACAGACATACAAGTGATGAGCGCTTTTGGGCCTCTGCCCTTCATCAGATAAAGCATCTCACAAAACCAAACATTTTAAAACAAATACAAACCAATAGAAAATCAGTATAAATCAATAAAAAACCCGCCTGTTCTTAAGGGCGGGTCTCATAGGAATGACTTCATTACGCCCAGGACTCCTGTGTGCCATAAACTCAATTATCCATTTAGATTCAGCTAGCTCTGTTAATTGTTTAATGTCTCCCCCTCTTTTGTTCAGCTTCACATTCACTATCACTTTAAATTTGAAACTATGTGTAGGATGAGCTACCAAGTGTCTATATAAAGCATTGCGTGTGTCCCCATTTCTAATTGAAGAGAGGTGCTGCAAGACCCTAACTTTAAACATACAGTTGGTCTTGCCTACATAAAAACTTGTGCAGGATTGACACTCTGCCAAATAGACCACATCAGTGGTTCTACATGTTGCTCTCCCTTTCAAATCAAACAATCTTCCAGTCACTGGATGTATGAAAACACCCCTACTATCTACATATGCACATGCCTTACATAGCCCACATGGAAAAGTGCCCTGTTTAGTGATGGCCAAATTGTCCATACTGGTCTTTACCTTGTCTCTACAAAGTAAATCTTTCAAGTTTTTATTTCTTTTATATCTAAAAACCGGTTTATCACCTAGCATACTCTTCAAACTTACATCACTAGTTAAAATGTTCCAATTCCCTCTGATCAATGCACAAACATCACCTATGTTACTGCCATAAGTTAATGTCAGAGAATTCTGTACAGCTAACATTTCTTTTTGGTTGATATGCAGGTGCATCTGTCTCGGGTTCCATTTGCCCTGAATGTACTCTGCCCTGCCAAGTGAGCCCCCCATGCATAGTCTGATGCGTCTGTTGTTAGGGTATGGGCGGCAGGGGGTAGAGTGAAAGGGAGCCCCTTGTTGTTGTAGCAGGCCTCTGCCCACGAAAGTAACTCTGTCTTTATACAAGAAATGATAGGAATCACTGATTCCAGGTCCTGAGAATGTTGACACCATAGGATTTTTAGATACCATTGCAGTTTCCTCATATGCAGTCTTGCATATGGAATTAGTAGAATGCAATAGGCCATGAACCCCAGGGCTTGCAGAATTTTCCTTGCAGATAGCTGTGTCTTTGTGGCCAGTAGTTTGTCAAATAAACTTGTTTCTCTGGAGTGAGGAAAGCCATCTGGGAAGTTGTGCTCAAGCTTGCTCCCAGGAATACAATCTGTTGGCAGGGTACTAGAAGGGATTTCTTTTCACTTATGGTGTACTCCAGTGAGGTTAGAAGTTTTTTTATGAATGCCAGATGTTTTAATAACAAGTCCTGGCTTTCTGCCTGAACCAGACAATCATCCAAGTATGGGTATATCTGAATATTTCTCTGCCTGCAAAATGCAATGGCTGGAGCTAGACACTTTGTGAATACTCTGGGCGCAGTAGATAAGCCAAAGGGAAGTGCAGAGAACTGATAGTGCATGGTGCCTGCTCTGAAGCATAGGTATTCCTGCAAGATGCCCTTATTGGAATGGGCAGGTAAGCTTCCTTTAAGTCTAAAGTTGCCAACCAGGCATCTTTGCCTAGCATAGTGAGCAGCTGTTAAAGTGTTAGCATTTTGAATTTTGGGATTACCAAAAAAGTGTTTAGAATAGAGAGGTCCAGGATAGGATGCCAGGAGCTGTCTTTTCTGGGTACCAGGAAAAGTCTTGAATAAAAACCTTGTTCCTTTTCTTCTGCTGGGACAGGTTGAATAGCCCTGATACTTAGAAGAGAGAGAACCTGCTGTAGAGCCTCTGCCCACTGATTTGGGGGTAGGTCTGGCCAACCGTTTGGGGCTGGTAGGGTGTGGAAGTAGAATCTATATCCTTGGGAAACTATATTCAAAACCCATTTGTCCTGGGTAATGAGTTCCCAGTTTTTTGCATGCAGGGCAAGGTTTCCTCCTAAGGGAGCAGGTAGTTGAGCAGGGGTTGGAAGGGTTAAGGTTAAGTCATTGTGCCATTTTTCCGTAGCGGAGTGTCTTACTACTCCCTGCTTTGGAAGTGGAAGTTCCCCACTGCTTAGGCCTGTGCGTAGCCTGAGACTGTAACCTAGGTGGTCTTCTGTTCCTGGGTTTGGACTGAGAAGGCCTGGAAGAGGCTGGAAAGGACCAATTCGTTGAAGGTCAATGCCTACTAAATCTGGAAGGCTGAACTTGTAGGAAATCTTTAACAGTCTGCATAGATTTAGCTTTTCCCCCATCTTTTTAAGGACGACTTCTGCTTTGTTGCCAAAATTTAAGGGAGCATCCAGTAATTTAGCTTTAACATGATCTGGCAAGTTTTGCTCCTTAAGCCAAGCATACCTTCTAAGTACAGACCCAGTAACAGCAGCCCTGCAAGATGCTTCTAAAGAGTCAAAACCACACTGCAAAGTATGTTTACCAACTTGTTCTGCAGAAAGCATTAAATCCTGTAATTCTTTGTATTCAGCACAGACAGGAATCAACATAATTTTCTGTTTAAGCAGTCCCATAATATGCTGCTGGTACTTTAACATATGAAACTGGCAATTTAAAGCCCTAATGGCCAAAGTAGCAGAAGTATATACCTTCTTACCCCAACTGTCCAAGGCTCTAGAATCTCTATCAGAAGGGGTAGGGTTTTTGGCTGCAGTAGCCTTAATGCCCTTTGGTTCTTTGGAAATGGTCTCTGGGTTCGCAGTAGGATTCTTGAAGAGGAACTTGTGAGAGTCAGGTACTCTGTAACACCTGTCAAGTTTTCTGGGAGCTGGAGGTAAAGTGTCTGGGGAAATGCTACATTCCAAGAAAGCATCATCCATAATGTCCAGAACAGGAGGGATAGCTAAAGGCCTGTGTTGAGGGAGAAGTAAGAATTTCCTAAGCCTCTTTTTGGAGTCAGAGTAATCCTGACTTTCCCAGCGGAAATGCTCCCTAAGAGTGTGCAAGGTTTCACCAAAAGAAAAATCTTCTGGAGGGGAAGCAGAGGGAATGGAATCCTCTGCATCAGAAGCCTCATAGGTAGATAAGGGCAAATCCTGGTAATCAGAAGAAACAGAACTATCAAATTCCTGATCAGAAGAATAAGAAGGAAAATCAGTTCTAGGCCTCTTAGAGGGGGAAGGCTGGATTCCCCTAATTAAGGTAATAAGGTCTTCAGCCATTCTAAGCATTTGTTTTTTACGCATATGGGCCTGAGCATGCGGTTTGGACGTCAGTTTTCTAGGCGTGGGTCGAGTTTTAGGCCTGGATGAAGAAGATGGCATCGGTTTAAAATGCAAGTCTATAGGCCTGAATGCACCCTCAGAAGCCGTTGTCTGCACAGCGGCTCTGGACCCACCCAAGGTAGAGATAGCAGGTTCCATAGTCGAAGAAGCATCGCGCGGCATACCGGACTCCGAATGGGTCTCAGTAGAGGCCTGCAAATCTGACGTAGCGGGTATCAGAGGTTGCGAAACCGCCCAAGTACCAGTGGACTGGCGACTAGCTTAACAGAAGCGGCGTCGGCAGTTTTGGACCTATGTGGTCTGTCTCTGTCTTTATCCTTACTTTTTTTGGAATATCTGTAGTTGGATGGCTTACCGAAGCCATTTCTGGATAGTTATACCGAGTACCAAAATAATTTGCTGCAAATATAGCCTGACGACGAATAGTTTGGGGGTTGAACAAGGCACAAAACAGACAGCGAGGGACGTCGTGGTCTAGGCCTTAGCAAGAAATGCAGTACGAATGAAAATCTTTATGAGGTATTTGCTTTCCACAGGTAAGACAATTGTTAACTTTTACTGACATCGGTTAAGAGCAAGAAAAAGGAATCCCCAACGGGGTGCTTAGCTTTTTTGAAGACTTCAGTTCTGAAACTCGAAAACGAAAATTTCAGGAGTTGGCTGACCGGCACTTGCAAACTGCTTCTGCTTCGGGCACCGCGCGGCAAGAAAGACTGATGCAATGGCGTCAGCTGCATGTTTTACACCCCTGACGACCTGACGTCATGGAAGAAGAGACAGCATCCAACGCAGGAATCCAAGACTCTGGTATTCAGGCCAGCTGAGGGCTACCTGCAGGCAGATAACCCAAATGTGATGACTACAACAGTAAAATACGAAGAACATCTACTCAGATGGAACGTTATGGTGAGTACATAACTTCTTTATCTGAAGTAGTTGACTTCATTTGGTCTTCAACATGTGGGACAATGTCCCCAACTACCAACACCTGGGTGGCCCTCATGGAAGGATATTCCAGAGTACCATGGAGCCAAAGGATGCCCTACTCCAGGATACGATGTCCAATTTGTAATGAGATATGAAGGTATGAGATGAGGACCAAGTAGCTGCAGAACAAAAATCATCCAGCAAAACCCTAGACCAAAAAGTTGCTGAGGTGGCCATGGACCTAGAGGAGTGGGCTTTCACCTGACCCAGAGGGGAAATGCCTCTATCAGAATATGCTCGAATTATACATTGGGAAATCCAGCGAGCAATGGTCCCTTTAGAAACTGACTTGCCCAGAAATGGTTTTGAATAGGAGATAAACTGATCAGATTTGCGAAAAGATGTTCTGTGCAAATAAAACCTCAGTTGCCTATATATGTCCAACAAGTATAACTTGTATTTGCCCCTAATTTTGGATATTTGGAAAGAAAACAGGAAGATAGATAGTTTGATTAATATTGGCTTCTGAAGCCACCTTGGGAAGAAAGGAAGGATTAGTATGCAGGGAAACCCTGTTCTTATGAAAAACCATGTAAAGAACTTTAATGGACAATGCTTAATGGACAATGCTTGAAGGTCTGATACCCTCCTAGCAGAAGTGACAGCTACCAAAAAGGCAGTGTTCCAAGACAGGAATTGTAAATCTGATACCATGAGGTCAAAGGGTGGAGAGACTAGAGCCTGAAGTACAAAGGTGGGGTCCCCATGGAGGTGTAGGATCTTTCACCAGGGGGTCTTAAAAGGAAGGTACATTTAAGGAAGGTCTTACAAAGTATGGAAGAAGGTAGGGAAGCCATATTTTCCCATACATGGAAGTTAGAGATGGCAGCCAGTTGGACTTCAATGGTAGAAGAACTAGCACCTTGGTAAAAGATACCCGCTAGAAATTCCAGAACAGCCGAAACCGGAGTCGTAAACGGATCTAGGTCCTGTTGAGAGGCCCAAATAGAGAACAGTTTCCACTTGCTATGATACATTTTTCTGGTGGAAGAGTTTTGGGCCGCCACCAAAATGGTTTTAACCGGAGAGGATAAATTGGGAGTCCTGATCATTAATGGAACTAGAGCAGCCAAGCGGTGAGTTTCAGACTGTCCAGATCTGGGTGAGAAACCCCTGAGGGATGCAAAATGAGATCTGGAAACAAATCCAAGGTCCATGGTGGAACTTCCAGGTGAGACCAAAGGGTTCAGAACCAGACTTGGTGAGGTCAAAATGGGGCAATGAGGACTACTGTGCTCCCCAACCTGTGAGCTTTCTGAAGAAACTTCAGATAGAGAGGTAAAGGAGGTAAGCATAAAGAAGACTGGGAGGCCAAGCATGAACCAGTGCATCTCTGGAGGCTTCCCCCTGAGGGGGGTTCAGAGCGAACAACTCTCTGCATTTCGCGTTGGAAGGAGATGCGAAGAGACTGCAGCAAGGCCAACCTCACTTGATAAAGATCTTTTCTGCTAGTGAAGGATTCAGAGACCACTCGTAAGGCATCAGAAAAGTCCTGCTGAGCCTGTCCGCCAGAATGCTGGACCTTGCCGGAATGGGCATTGCCACCAGAAAGTGGCTGGTGGAAATTGCCCATTCCCACACTCTCATGGCTTCGTGACAAAGGGGGTAAGATCTGGTTCTGCCCTGTTTGTTGATATACCAGACTACTGACATGTTGTCCGAGTAAATAGCAATAGTCCCTAGAGGAAGATGGGCACGAAGGGCCTGCAACGCTAGAAGAACCGCCCTGACCTCCAGGACGATATGAAAATTGGTCTGGGAAGGAGACCACATGCCTTGGACAGTTCTTCCCAAGCAATGCCCCTCCCCACCCTAGCTGGGAAGCATCCATGGTCACTGTGGTTGTGGGAAAGGACGGAACAAAGGGACGTCCCTTGACAAGGTCCGGGGAGAAAATCCACCAGAGAAGCGACACACTGCAAACCCGGGAAATCCGAACTGGATGGGACAAAGGTAGATCAAGTAGAGACCTTTGAACTGCTAGTGTCCACTGGAGAACTCACATACAAATTTGTGCAAAGGGTAGAAGACTGACTGTGGCTGCCATGGAACCCAGAGCACGCAGAACAGTCTTCACTGAGGGAAGACGAGCCTGGAGAATATAAGAAACATGAAGTCTTAAATTGTGCACCCTTTCCGGAGAGAGGTAAACCTCCATTTGGATGGTGTCCAACCGAGCTCCTATAACGTCTAGGGTCTGGACTGGAGTCAGTGACAATTTGCTAATACCATGAAATAGTCCCTGGCTTGGCACAGCAGATGCTTGGTGGGGGAAGCAAGGAGCCAATAGTCCAGGTAAGTAAAGACCTGAATTCCCTGAATCCTCAGATGAGCCGCTACTACCACCATCATTTTGGTAAACACCCTGGAGGTTGTGGTGAGACCAAACGGGAGGGCCCTGAACTGATAATGATTGGACCCCAGCCGGAAGCGGAGAAACCTGTGGGAGCACCTGTTCATTTTGATATGATAGTATGCATTCTGGAGGTCGATCGAGCACATCCAATCCTTTTCCTGCAGGGGACTGAAGGGAGACCATCCGGAATTTTTCCTCAGCTACAGGTAGGTTCAAGGTGGAAAGATCCAGAATGGGTCTTAGGTTCTCCTGTCTTCTTTGGCACTAAAAAGAACCAGGAATAAATGCCAAATCCAGACTGGTCTGGGGGGATGATTTGGATGACTTATTTTCTTAGCAGCTTGTCTACTTCCAATGCTACTACCTCCCTTTGCATGGGTGGAACGTCTGGGAGGTGTTTTGGTGGGAGGGATGGCTCTAAGAATGGGATGCAATAACCTCTGGATATGATTTGCAACACCCAATGGTCTGTTGTTACGGACTCCCAACTTTGTTCGGTGTAGCGAGAGGTGACCCCCAATTGCCTCCCAAGACGAGTAGTCGGGCAGCCCCTCAGGCCTGTCTGAGAACGGTTCTCGAGATCTGAAATTTCTCATACCCCCTCTGCCTCTGGGCCGGCATCTATCATGACCTCCTCTACCTCTGGGGAAGATGAGTCCTGAGTGGCCTGGGAAAACTGACATTTTCGGAACCACATCTTCTTTGCTCCTCGCCGACTAGAGGAGGATCTTTGAGGAGGGAGAAGCGGATCCCGACAGCAGAAAGTGTCTTCCCGCCCTTCTCACTCTGGACCAGTGTTTCACACATAGACTTCCCAAACAGGGAAGAACCATCATGGGGGGATTAGCAAAGGATGCCTTGAAGGATTCCAAGAATTGACATAGCTGAAGCCAGGCGTGACGCCTCATGGCAACGCCGGACCCGGCCACTCTAGCAGCTCCTTCCGTGGCATGGGAAAGGTGGCGCATGGACGTATTAGCTACTGCCTTAAGAGTAGCCATTCGTACAGAGAACGTCTTCTTGTCCTCCAATGAGGACTCCGGGGGTGACTCAGCAACTTCATTAACAGAGTCACGCTCCAGTCAGATGACAAGTGCCATATAGTTCAGCACCCTTATGGTAAAGGTTGCTGAAGCATACACCCACTTCCCAAAATGGTCCATATACTCCTTGACTCCCGGTCAGGGGGATGGACTGTATAGCTCTCCTGTGAGAGCTCTTTCTTTGTGGCGGCTGCCACCATCATAGCGTCTACTGGGGACCCCTTACTCCAGCTTGTCCTGCCTGGTGGGGGACTGAGTATTTTATCTGGACGCTTGGGAATAGACTCCATGGTGTCCAGTTCCTTCCATGCCAGAGAACTTATTAGGTCCACAAGCGGGTCTGCAGGAGGAGACACCCAGGAGGTAGATGGGCCCATTCTGAATGCCTCTAGGAACACCAACTCGTCCGGGGTTGGTTTTTGGGCGGACCACCCCCACTCTGGCGAAGGAGTTCAATGATGTCTCCAAAGGAGACATTCTCGGTGGGGGTGACCTGGGGGAACCTTCCCCTTCTTCCAAGTCAGTGTCATCTGTGAGGGACTCTGGAGAGGAGTCTAGGTGCCTCCTTTTGCACATCCACTTGCAAGGAGCCTCATCAGTGGGACTCGCAAACATTTCACTGCTTTCAAATAGGAGCTCCCTGAGGCTCAGCGACCACGGGCTGTCCCTGAGAGAACAGGAAGCTCGGGGCCGAACCCAGAGCCGAGGGAGTCAGGGCAAAGTCCAAAGTTGAGATGGTCAGGGGTGTCAACGCACTCAAGAGAACCCTCTCCACCACATCAAAAGCATAGGGTGAGCACACTTCCTGAGCAATATGAAGGGAGCCACTCCCCTCGGCTCCAATGGGAGAGTCAAAGCCAAGATTGCAGGCACCGACACGGTGAGGGGGATAATGCACTCTGAAAGGCTCGGAATAGACAGTGCCTCCTCAGATCCGACACCCAGACTACGGCTCAGAGAGCTCAGATCCGACACACTCAAGGTAATGGCCGGTGTCGACGTACAAGGTACCATCAGCGCCGACCCAGAGGGTCCTTGGATCCAGAGACTCCAAAACCAATGGTCAGATCAGAGAAGGAGTTAATGGTGTGAAGAAGGGCTGCAAGCTCCCCGCACCAGAGGGAGAGGGGGCTGACAAGACTCCCATCTGGATCTGGGTGCGGATGAACTTCTGCATCATCCTGTCCATCTCTGCCTCGCTAAGACTATGGGTTGACCTAGACGAAGAAGCCACCAACAAGGCCGGGAGTGCTGATGAGAGGGTACTGGGACTAGCAGGGGTCTTCGATTTAGCAGAAGGCCCCACCAGAGCCGAGCGGTCCAAAGACCTCTTCCTAGATTTGTCCTTTCTTTGTTTTTCATCTTCCCCAGACCTCATGGTGGGAGGTTGAGTCCCAGAAGCCTGGGGAGGGGAGGAAGCAGAAGCAGCCGAAGTAGAGGCAGCCGAAGATGCGGTAATGGGTACAGCCATCCCCAAAGAAGGGAGCAGACCTTTCATCACCAGCTTAGCCCTCCTGTTCTTAAGGGCCCGTGGGTTGAAACCTGCACAAACAGGACAGGAGGTAAGCAAATGGGCTGCGCCCAAATACACTAAACACAGAGTGTGGCCATCGACTGGGGAGAGCTTATAGACACATTATGCGCCTTTCCTGAATACTGCCTTGGGGGTCTCATCCATAACAGGGATAACAATCACCCCAAGCAGCACCTGCAGACATGCACACACTAAAGAGAGGGAGCGGGAGGCTAAAGGAAAACTATACTAACTACAGCAAACTACTTTTTTTTTTGTTTAATCTGACTGACAAAAGCGGTAGGGGAGGTGAAAAGAAGAGGATGGGAAACAAATTTAGCCTAAACTGTCCCAAAAAAGCAGTCACTTACTGAAAACACAGCCTGCAGCTAGTGACCACAATGTGTAGCTTTTCAGCAGCAAACGAGATCTGAGGGAAGGAAGGAGACAGGGGAGCATTATGGGTAAGGGGAAGAGTTGGAGCTCGGATCAGATGCTAGTGATGCGGCCTTCTCAGATCAGATTCGGATCCGAATAACTACAGGTTGAAGACCAAATGAAGTCAACTTCAGATCCTGAGATTTTCAGCTGTACCAGAGAAGCTGGAAGGAACAGACTACATTCATTTCATGAAAGCACAAATAAGCAACTGGACTGGTATTCCCAGCAGGATTTGTTAGTTGAACATCATGTGTATGCTCCAAACCTAGCTATAACAAAAGCAACCTATACCTCTAAAACTAAAAATGCAATCCTACCAGCAGAAGTAGTTGATTCTGACAAAACTGTGGCAGAAGGACAGAATACTAAAACTGAGAAACAGCAAAGTGTTTGTGGAGAATGACTACTCATTGTACTCCAGGAAAAAGAGAAGTAAATTCATTCCACTATTCAGAGAATGCTGAGATGCAGGTGTGAGATTCAAACTGCTGTATACAGCTGTCTTTGAGGTATTCTTCCTTGGAGGGACAAAATCATTTTTTGATGAAGTGCATGCTCAAGAGGAAATACAAAAGTCTGTCCATCAGAAATTGAGCTGTGTAACAGAAAGAGATTCTGCTTCTTGTTCCTCTGGTAATAAAGGCAACAGAGAGACTGTACCTGTGAAACCCTATCCAGTATTTCAACAGAAAATGTTGGAGAAAAGGAAAGGAGCACGAGAGTTGACTAGAACAATCAGTTAATTGGAAATGAAGCAGAGACAGAATTTGGGCAATGGACAAGAAAATAAATAAAACCAGTAACTTAATGTGGGATTACAATGCAATAATTATATTTGTGAATATGACAGAACAAGAAAATCTGGAAATATTGGACTTTTTTAAAATCTGTTCGATTTGTGGGGGACTCTGAAGTATATGCTCTACTTCATGTCATTACTGTTTGGGAAAAAGCTTTGGGGAGGAGAAAGCTAACTGTAAGTAAAGAAATCACTTTCTTTTCTTAACAGTACTGTATTTGTGGTGCATAGTTTTATTTGCATGATATGGCAAGTATAATCTAGAATGTAAACAGGTGGTGGTGTTTTTCTTTTTCTCCCCTCTTCTTTCTTTCTCTTTGTACAGTTTTGAGAACTATAGGTACTGCAATGATGATATTAATAATAATAAAACAATGTGCTTTTTTCATTCTTGCATGGGGAAATGACTGGACTAAGGACCTTAGATTGATTAGTTTTAAGAGACAGCAAGTAAATGAAAAAGAATATTGAATATTATGAGGCTTTTTTTTCTAGCAAATGCATGTATACCAAGTAACAATTCTGCAGCTGGTCTTCATGTGTCCAAGGAGACAATCTGATAAAGAGAAACTGGAGACAGTCTGGTGGAAGGGGCTGGCTGAGTCAAAAAAAAAAAAGAGGAGAAATTGGCTACAACATAATGTTCTCTAAAATCAATCATGGGTTTTCCCAGCTGTGAGAGCTTTAAAGTTGATACTCAATCAGTTACACGAAGTTTTCTCAGATTTGTGTGAAATGTAATGGAGATACTAATATAAACAGGTGCTTTTTTTTCTTTTTGTCCCTTCTTTTTCTTTGTTTACTTTTAAGAAGTATATGTACTGCAATAAAAAAAAGAGGAACAGAAGAAGGCAGCAAGGAAGGGTCTGGTTAAGAGAGTATGACAAATGAAAAATCATTGTGCTTTTTCCCACGCTTGCATACGGAAATGACTGGGTTAAGACCCTGAGCATTAACCAGTAATATTGTTGACTATAAAGCATGACAATGAAAAAGAATATTGAATATTATAAGGCTTTTTCCTGGTAAACAAGGCACCTTTAGCAGTTTTATGTCTGGGTTTGTATGTCACTAGAAGACAATTTGATAAAGAGAAATGCCTTGGAGAAAGTGTTTACTGAAAGCATTTAAGTGTTTTCTCAGCTGGGAGAGCTATAAATACAGACAAAGTCAAATAGCACTTACTAATAGCACAGGCTGTACCATGCATCTAACCTTTCTTTTTTGACTAAGTGTAGCCTATCTGTGTCGCTATAAACTTAGAAAGTACAGTTGTGTATACTTACCATAAATGTAGATGTTTGAGTGTATTCAATGTTGCAGTCATTTGCAGTCATTACATTTGGGTTATCTGCCTGCAGGTAGCCCTCAGCCGGCCTGATTAACAAAGTCTTGGGTCCTGCGTCACTTGCTGTCCCTTCTTCCAGGTCGTCAGGGGTATAAAACATGCAGCCAATTACATCAGTGTTTCATGCCCCAGATGTCAGGTGCCCCCCTAATGGGAAGCAATTAAACATAAAAGTAAAAGATATACCTCCAACAAAAAAGTAAATACACCAAAAAGTCTTTTAAGCATAGTAAAGGAAAGTAGAGGTATAGCCAAAGGAAGTTAGGGGGTTGGAGGGAGGGTAACCAGGACTGCAACAGTGAATACACTCGAACATCTACATTTATGCTAAGTGTACACAACTGTACTATGTTCTTCGTGTTTCACTGTTGCAGTCACTACATTTGGGTAGATTCCCAAAGCTATGGTTGGGAGGAGGAATTCAGATAGCATTAAAGCCAGCTATAAGGCCCTGCAAGACTGCAGTGGCAAAGCCAGCTACAGATTTAGAGAAAATTGGCAAATGATAATGCTTGGTGAAAGTATGCACAGAACTCCAGGTAGCAGCTTCTAGGATGTCCCTGGCAGGGACGCCTCTGACAAAGGCTGCAGAGGTAGATGCAGCCCTGGTGGAGTGAGGTCTGATCCCCTGGGGGATAGGTTTTCCATGGTGCTTATAACAGAAATGAATGCAATGGCTTATCCATTTAGAAATGGTTTACTTTGAAATAGCCTTCCTCTCTGCCCCTGCAGCAAATGCCACCAGCAGTTGTTCAGATTTCCTTTGAGGTTTAGTCTTGTCCAAATAGAAACTAAGTTGTCTGCGCATATCTAAGGAATGCAGTATCCGTTCCCCTTTATTCTGTGGACTGGGAAAGAAGGTTGGCAAATGAATGGACTGATTAAGAGCCACACTGGATACCACCTTGGGCATAAAGGATGGATTGGTTCTGAGGGACACCCTGACAGCATGAAAGATGATGAAAGGCTCCACTGTCATAAGGGCCTGTATTTCAGATACCCTTCTAGCTGAAGTGATTGCTAAAAGGAAAGCTGTTTTCCAAGAAAGAAATGTGAAGTCTGCAGTAGCAGCTGACTCAAAAGGAGGTAAAGTGAGTTTCTCCAAGACAAAGTTAAGGTCCCAGGCTGGGGTTGGAGCTCTCCTGGGTGGTCTCAAATTTTTGGCCCTTCTGAGGAACTGCTTGAGCAGTGGATGAGAGAAGAGGGGAGGTTCTGTGTTATAATGAGCTGAAATGGCTGAGGCTTGGATTTTAATGGAGGAAAAAGACAGGCCCTTGTGAAGCATCTCAGTTAACTATTATAAACTCTGAGGTAAATTGGGCGCTGCTGTGTTCATCCCTTGAGATTGGTTCCTGGCACAGAATCTTTTCCATTTTTAAGCATAAGATTCTCTAGTACTAGGTGTCCTTGCTTCTAAAATGATATCCATCACAGGTTTGCTGAGGGATGGTAAAGGAGAGATTAAGTAATTTGCCAGGCTGCAAGGTTCAGTGTTGGAAGCTGAGGGTACAGAATCTGGTTCTCCTGCTGAGACAGCAGGGAAGGAGTGTCTGAGGCAGGTGCCATGGAGATAACCATGACACACTGTGCAGGAGGGGGTACCAGTGTTGGCGAGACCAGTCTGAAGCAATCAAAATCATCCTTGGTTTGCCCTGTTTGATTTTTAGTAGTACTTTGGAGAGCAGAGGCAGAGGGGGGAAGGCATAGACTGATAAGTTTTTCCAGCTGAAGGACAGAGCATCCACTTTCCAGGCTCGTTTGTGGGGAGTCCTTGTGCAAAATTTGTTCAATTGGTAGTTCTGGGGAGAGGCAAACGGGTCTATATCTGTGCTCCCCCTTTTGCTTGTCAACATGTTGAAAATCCTTGGTTCCAGTTTCCACTCGTGTGGGTCCATGAGGTTTCTGCTTAGTCCATCTGCCAGTGTATTTAATTTTCCTGGCAGGAATTGAGCTTGTAGGTGCACTTGGTAGCTCAAGGCTGTGTTCCACAATGTCATGGCTAGTCTGCAGAGCGGGTAAGAATGTGTACCCCCCCTACTTGTTTATGTACCACATAACAGTGGTGTTGTCCATCTTTGCCATTAGTTGCCCTGGAAGAATGTGGTCCTTGACGGCTGTCACAGCATTCTGTACAGCTAACATTCTTTTTGATTGATATACAGGTGCATTTGACTTGGGTTCCATTTGCCCTGAATGCATTTCCCTGCCAGGTGAGCTCCCCATGCATAGTCTGATGCATCTGTTGTTAGGGTCTGGGCGGCAGGGTGTGGTGTGAAAGGTAGTCCCTTGTTTTGGTGGCAGGCCTCTGCCCACCAAAGGAACTCTAGGCGTAGGCAAGGTATGATAGGAATCATTGTTTCTAGGTCTTGAGAATGCTGACACCATAGGCTTTTTAGATACCACTGTAGTTTCCTCATATGCAATGTTGCATATGGAATTAGAAAAATGCAGGAGGCCATGAACCCCAAGGCTTGCAGTATTTGTCTTGCAGACAGCAGGGTTTTTGTGGCCACTTGTTTTAAGAAGGTTGTCAAACGAATTTGCTTTTCTGGTGTGAGGTAAGCCATCTGGGAAGTTGTATTCAAGCTTGCTCCCAGGAATATAATTTGTTGACAGGTTACCAGCTGTTATTTCTTTTCGTTTATGGTGTACCCCAGACAAGTTAGAACCCTTTTTACAAAGGCCCAGATGATTCAAAAGTATGTCCTGGCTTTCTGCCTGAATTAGACAATTGTCCAGGTATGGGTATATTTGAATATTTCTTTGCCTGCAAAATGCAATAACTGGAGCTAGGCACTTTGTGAATACCCTGGGCGCAGTAGATAAGCCAAAGGGCAGTGCAGAGAACTGACAGTGCGTGTAGCCTGCTTTGAAGCATAGGTATCTTCTGCAAGATTCCCTGACTGTGATGTGCAGGTATGCTTCTTTTAAATCTAGTGTTGCTAACCAGGCATCTTGGCCTAGCATAAGAAGTAATTGGTGAAGAGTCAGCATCTTGAATTTTGGAATCTCCAAAAAGGTGTTTAGAGTAGACAGGTCCAGGATAGGACACCATGACTTGTCTTTTCTGGGTACCAGGAAAAGTCTCGAGTGGAAACCTTGCCCCTTTTCTTCTTCTGGTACCAGTTGAATAGCCCCCATGCTTAAGAGAGAAAGTACTTGTTTTTGGGCCTCTGCCCACTGATTTGGGGGTAGGTCTGGCCACCCACTTGGTGTTGGCAACGTGTGGAAGTGAAATCGGTATCCCTGGGACACTATATTTAAAACCCATTTGTCCTGGGTAATGAGTTCCCAATTCTTTGCATGAAAAGCAATCTTTTCCTCCAAAGGGGCAGTCAGTTGATAATGCTTGGAAATTTTAAAAGGAAGTCACTGAGACAGTTTACCATGGGGAGGGGAGTCGTCTTATTCCCAGACTTGGAAGTGGAGGCCCCCCGCTGCTTTGTTCTTTGAGTCCCCTGGGACTGAAACCTGGGGTTTTTGCTGTGCTGGGTTTGGCTTGAGAAGACCTGGAAGGGGCTGGAAAGGACCAATTCTTAGACAGCCAGTGCCTACTAAATCTAGGAGGCTGAAATTGTAAAAAATCTTTAACAGTTTGCATAGATTTAGCTTTATCTTCTATCTTTTTAAGAACTTCCTCAGCTTTGTTGCCATACAGGTGGTCCTGACTTAAAGAAGCATCCAACAACTTAGCTTTAACATGATCAGGCAAAGATTGCTCCTTAAGCCAAGCATGCCTCTTGAGCACAGATCCAGAACAGCAGCCCTGCAAGAGGCCTCTAATGAATCAAAGCCACACTGAAAAGTATGTTTTCCAACTTGTTCAGCAGAATACATTAAATCCTGTAATTCTTTATTTTCCAAACAGTCAGGAACCAACATCATTTTCTGTTTAAGCAGTCCAATAACATGTTGTTGATATTTTAACATATGAAACTGACAGTTTAAAGCCCTAATGGCCAAGGTTGCAGAAGTGTAAACCTTCTTACCCCATCTATCCAACACCCTGGAGTCTCTATCAGAATGGGGTACGATTTTTAGCAGTAGAAGTCTTAATGTCCTTGGGCCCCTGTGAAATAGTCCCTGGATCTGCAATAGGATTTTTGAAAAGGAACTTGTGGGACTCAGGGACCCTGTAGTATCTGTCAGGTTTTCTGGGAGCAGGAGGCAGGAAATCAGGGGCCAAACTACATTCCAAGAAAGCATCATCAACAATGTCTAGTACAGGAGGAATAGCTAAAGGCTTATGCTGAGGTAGGGGAAGGAAATCCCTACGCCTCTTTTTTGAATCAGAAAAATCCTGGCTTTCCAATTGGAAATGCTCCCTTAGAGTATGTAAGGTTCCCCCAAAAGAAAAATCCTCAGGAGGGGAAGCAGTGGGAATAGAGTCCTCTGCATCAGAATCCTCATAAGTAGGTAAGGGCAAATCCAGATCATTAGAAGTCTTTATGAGGTATTTGCTTTCCACAAGTAATGCAATTATTAACTTTTACTGACATTGGTAAGGAGCAAGAAAACGTTTCCCCAACAGGGTACTTAACTTTAGTTGAAGACTTCGGTTCTGAAACTCGAAAACGAAAATTTCAAGAGTCAGCCGACCAGCACTTGCGGAATGCTTCTGCTTCGGGCACCGCACGGCAAGAAAGACTGATGTAATGGTGTCGGCTGCATGTTTTATACCCCTGACAACCTGACATCATGGAAGAAGGGACAGCAACCGATGCAGGACCCAAGACTTTGTTAATCAGGCCAACTGAGGGCTACCTGCAAGCAGATAACCCAAATGTAATGACTGCAACAGTGAAACACGAAGAACATATTTTGTTCTTATTAGGAAGCAAAACATTCAATATTTGAAGATGTATACAAGAGTTATTATTAATAGGTTTTAGGGTTTTCTTTTTTGAGGGGGGATTGTTTGTTCTGTTTGAGGACTTTCAAAAAAACAAAGTTATGTAAGATATGGCATAGATGCAAATGGATATGACAAGAAAACACTGCATAAAAGGCCAACCTGCCGAATAGTATATGCATGTAACATAAACGCTGGAACTACACATTTAACAAAAAAGCACTTGTACATAAAGGGTGGTAATAATAACTATGTATAAAAAAAGGAGTTATGTCTTACCATAATGTTCATCTTCATTCATTCCTTACTGATGGGTGTCAGTTCCTTCCTTGGAACTGAGTCGGCCTTATACCAAGCTCGCTCCAGCCAAAAACTCTCGAGCTAAGCTTTACCCATAGTGCCCTTCTCCCAGTTACCTCAGATAGAGTTTGACTGTAGCAAGAAAAAACAGAGGCTATATCTGCTCAAATTCTCAAGAATGACAATGACCCAAGCAATCCCCCCACCAGGAGCCTCAAGAAAGGGAAGGAGGGAGAGACGTAACAAATGAATGAAGATGAACAATACAGATGGAACATTATGGTAAGACATAACTACTTTATCTGATGTTGTTAATCTTCATTCATTCCTTACTGATGGGACAGAGTCCCTAGCTACCTTATATGTCCTGGGTGGCCCCTATGGAATAATATTCCTGAGCACCATCGAACCAAAGGAGGCTCCTCCGCTACAGATCAGATCCAATTTGTAATGAGAGATAAAGGTATGGGGAGTAGCCCATGTTGCAGCTGCAAAGACATCATCCATGGATGCTCTTGAATGAAAGGCTATTGAAGTTGCTACAGATCTGGTGGAATGTGCTTTGACTTTTCTTGGTATAGGAGTTTTTGATCAATGGTACACCAGGAGTATACAATGTCTTAACCATTTGGACAGAGTTACTTTAGTGACAGCTTTTCCCAATTTCAGGCCTGAGAAGGATACAAACAATTGGTCTGACTTGTGGATTTGTTTTAGTACTGTCCAGATAAAATCTCAATTGTATATGCACGTCTAAAAGATGGAGGCAGTATTCTCCTTTGTTCGAGAAATTATGAAAGAAAACTGGTAGGTCAATAGACTGGTTTACTGTAAATTCTGAGACAACTTTGTGTAGGAAAGAAGGGTTTGTGAGAAGTGATACTCTGTCCTTATGAAATATTATATAAGGATATTTAACACATAGGGCCTGGAGCTCAGAAATACATCTAGCCGAGGTAATGGCTACTAGAAATAAGGTGTTCCAGGATAAAAATTTGATGTCACAGGTAGCAGCTGGTTCAAAGGGAGGTTGCGTCAAGCTTGCAGAACTAAAGTGAAGATGGGACATTAAGGAAGAGTCTTTGAAACCATTATGGAAATTAGAGATGGCTGCTAAATGCAAACATATGGCTGAAGCAGCAGCTCCTGCTTTGAAGAAATCTGACAAATAATCTAGGACTGTATCCACAAGAGCTGAAAAAGGATCAAGATTTCTTTGCTTGGACCATAAAGAGAATCTTATCCATTTACTCTGGTAAATTTACCTGGTGGTTGGCTTATGCAAAGCCAGTATAATGTCACGGACCGGGGAAAGAGAGATTATTCGGCTAAGCAATTAGTGGAAGTTGGGAAGCCAAGCTGTCAGCTTCAGGTTGGCTAAGTTTGGGTGAGTCAACCGTTGAGGGTGAGAAATGAGATCTGAAGTTGGATCCAGGATGCAAGGTTTGTCTAGCAAGTGAGGTCAAAGAAATGGGAGCCATACTTGGTGGGGCCAAAAAGGTGCAATGAAGATCACTTTGCTTTTGAACTGGAGGGCTTTCTTTAGAAATTTCAGGATTAGGGGAAGAGGTGGGTAAGCATAAAGAAGCCCCAAATGCCAATCGTGAACCAGAGCACTCCTCGGGGACTTCCCCTGTGGGGGGATCAGGGCAAAGTAATTGCTGCACTTGTGGTTTGTTGGGGAGGCAAACAGATCGCAGCAAGGCTGGCCCCAATGGTTGAAGATTTTTGCCATTATGGTTAGGTTGAGGGACCACTCGTGGGGCAGAAGGATATATCTGCTCAGTTTGTCCGCAATCACGTTGGAGTCCACGGCGATGTGCGTTGTGATCTGAAAGTGGTTGCAAGCAATCGCCCACTGCCACACTCTCATGGCCTCAAGACACAATGGGTAGGACTTGATTCCCCCTTGTTTGTTGATATAACAGACAACCGCCGTGTTGTTCGATTGGACAGAAATAGTTCCAGACAGGAGGACAGAATGAAAAGCATGCAACACTGGAAGCACTGCCCCTCAATTCTAGTACAGTGATATACAAGTTGGCCTCTATGGCTGACCATGTGCCTTGGACAGTCATGCCCTGAAAATGCCCCCCCCCCACCCTATCAGGGAAGCGTCCATGGTCACAGTGGCCTTGAGATGCAGAGGGGAGGAAGGACGACTCGAAAGACTTGCATCTGGCCTCATTCACCACCAGAGGTCTTTCTTGCACTGTTCAGTTATCCGTATTTGAAAAGATAAAGGGTGATGATTCGGGTAAAATTGGAACAAAAGAAGCCAATGAAGGAGTCTCATGTGCAACCTCGCGAGTGGGACAATAGTGATTGCTGCAGCCATTGACCCCAGGAGCTGGAGAACCTCTCGAGTGGAGGCCATGTGAAGACACAGTATCACTCTGAGTTGAGCTCTTAGTCTTTGCAATCTGTGATCAGGAAGAGATACTCGGCAAGCTTGTGCATTGAATACTGCTTCTATGAAGTCTAAGTTATGAGTGGGGGTTAGGTTACTTTTCTTCCAATTTATAGAAATCCCCAGGGTTGTGGCCAATGTGAGGATGTAATCCAGGGCTTTTTCCAGCAGGTGCTTGGTGGGGGTGGTGAGGAGCCAATCATCTAAGTATGGAAACACTCGGAATCCTTTTAGTCTCAAGTGAGCTGTAACCACTGCCATACAGTTTGTGAACACTCTGGGGGCTGCAGAGAGTCCGAAGGGCAGAACCTTGAATTGGTAATGACTGGCTCCTAGCCAGAAGTGAAGGAACTTTCTAGAGCATTTGTCCATTTTTATGTGGTAATAAGCATCCTGAAGGACCACAGAGCACATCCAATCATTGTTTTTCAGAAATGGAAGAATGGACTGAACTGTGACCATCCGGAATTTTGTTTGGGTAACAAACTTGTTCAGAACACTGAGATCCAAAACTGGCCTCCAGTCCCTTGTCTTTTTTGGCACTAAAAAGAATCTTGAGTAAAATCTGGATCCTATCTGGTCTGGTGGGACTGTTTGGATGATTCTTTTTTTGACACAGCTTTTTTTTCTCTCTATGGCTGCCCATACCTATTGACTAGGTGGAATGTTGGGAATATGTTTTTTATGGGGTGGGAAAGGAGATCAGTGGAATTGTGTAGCCTCTGCTGATAATCCCCTGCACCCAAGAATCTGTGGGCATGTGGTGCAGGGAAAAATGCCCCCCTGACTACTTCCACTGGAAAGGAATTGGGCCACACTTAAGTAGCGCTGAAAGGGCTGTCCGGAGAAAGAATCTCTGGACTCCTGGTTACATGGTCCTCCTCTGCCTCTGTATGGGCATCTTCCACTAGAGTTACCCCCTCTGCATCTGGGGGAAAACTCACCACGTGTGTCACGAAAAGGACCCCGAGACTTTTTGTGCCACATTTTCCCACTCCGCTGGCTTCTTGAATAAGGACGCTGGGGGGTGGAGAAATGTATACCTACAGCAGACAGGGGTTTTCCGTCTTTCTCACACCTGACTTATATGTCCTTCACTTTAGGAAGGAAGACTTAAAGGGGTCCGAGAAATCACACAGGGGCATCCAGGCGTGGCATCTCATGACTACACCTGAACCCGCAGCTCTAGCTGCCCTTTCGGTTGCATGTGATATTAACTGCATGGACGAGTTAGATATCGCTTCCAGGGTTGCTAGCTGTGAGGCAGCTTTGTTGCGTACCTCATCAGACACTTGTCCTGCTAAGGTTCCAGAGAGTTCAGAGACTAGATCTCTTTGGAGCCTAGTGAAATGTGCCAGATAGTTCAAGGAAATAATAGCGAAGGTCGATGATGCAAGCAGTCGCTTCCCTAGTCAGTCCACTGCCCGGGACTCCCTGTTAGATGGATGACCCATCTGGCTCTCCTCTGTGAGCTCCTTTTTCATGGCAGCAGCCACCACCATAGCGTCCACTGAAGACCTTTAGACCAGTACGGATTCTCCTCTGGGTGTGATAGAATTTTATCTGGTCTCTTTGGGATAGGCTCGATGGTGTCAGGATTCCTCCATGCCCCCTGCACTATAAGCTGCAACAGTTCGTCTGCAGGTGGGGTCACCCAAGAGGTAGAGGGTCAGGCATGGAAGGCCTGCAGAAAGACGGACTCCTCGGAGAAAGGATTGGAGGTCTTCCAATCACCCCTGTTTTAAGATTTCAAGGATGTCTCCAAAGGAGACATCTTCAGGGGTGAATGTGGGGACCCTTCCTCTTCACTGAAGTTTGTATCTTCAGTGAGAGACTCCTCTGGGGAGTCCACATGCTTCCTCTTGCACGATTTTCTTCATAGGCCCTTCTTCAGGGGAGTTTCTGTAGAGGGCTCAGAAGAATGGGCACCCTGCAATAGGGTCTCCTGAGGCTCTTGTGCTCAATGTCCCATAATGGTGGTCTGTGTCAGAAGCGGCTGAGAGGGAAGAGTCAATGGGTAGTCCGATGTCAAAGGTTTGCCAGCCGAGGCAAGTGCCCTCTCCATTGCCTGGAACGCAGGTCCACCTGAAGAGGGATGGGAGCACAGAACCGAGCAAGGCAACCTCGGAACCAGGGTCACACCCCGCTCCAGCAAACCCACCCACAGGGATGGAGTCACAAGTGGGTCCCCGGAACAGAGGACGCTGCCATAGAAAAAAATTGGGGCCACACCCGAAACCAGAGCACCTGCAGTCCAACTGCGATCATGAGAAAGCCTCGGTTTCAACTGAACTGGAGGCTAAAGGGATGACTCTGAAACCACGGTAAGATCCACCAGTGGTATCACAGTCAAGGGTACCATAATGGACGTCGGTTCCAGGGTCTTCAATACCTGCTCCAAGGTCGAAGGAGAAGAGTAAGCCAGAATCCCTGGAGAAACACCCTCAACTGCCAGTGGAATGGGGGTTTTGGACAGAGTAGGAATCACTCTAGCTATAAGCAACTGATCAACAAGATGCACCACATCAAGGTCCGAGAGGCTCCTGGTTGATCTTACAGAAATTACCGAAGGAGACGTGGGGAGTTCCAGGAAGGGGCTAAACTGTTGCCCCAGAAATGGATCCACCTTCGGAGAACATCGGGTCCGGTGTTCCACCGACACCGGAGTTCGATGGAGGCTTGGACTGGTATGGTCAACTTTTCTGGGCTAGCAAAGGATGTAGACAGTGCCTTGGTCGGTGCCATCAAATCAGTAGACAGCACCAAAGGGAACAAAATTTGTAGTTGCAAAAATGGTGCCATAGTACTCTGTGCCGAAATGGTAATAGGTGCTGATGGCATAACTGTAGCAGGTGGTACCGAAGCCGGTACCATAACAGTCATTGTCGGTGAAGAAGTCATTTTCAAGTGTTTAGTCTTTGGTTCCTCTGACTTTGCACCAGGTGAAGAGGGAACCAAGTTTGATCTCTTTTTCTGGGTCTTCCTTGGAAGGAGTGAACCCTCTGTCGCAGAAGACAGCCTCTGAAAAAGGCATTTTGAGAAGGCCTTTCAGGATTAGTTTGTTTCGCCTCTCACTGAGGGTTCTAGAGCTGAACCCACGACAAATCTCACAGAGGCTGAACAGATAAATGAGCCACATTCAAACAATACACACAAGATGTGTGAGTATCAGAGTTCAGTATTTTTGCGGTCGCAGAGGTCGCACTGTTTAAAACCTAGTTCTCCCTTTTTTTCTGACATGTTCGAAGAAGAAAAAAGGATACAGAGATTTTTTTTTTTTTTTGAGAGCTACAGAGACGGGGGGGGGGGGGGGTACCAACAATGGTAAAGAAAGAGTTACCACAAGGGTAAAGGAGAGGGAATACCAAAGATGGTATAAGAAAAGTACCTTAAAAAGGTAAAAAAGGCAGTAAAAGAGTATGAAAGGCTTTCTAGGAAAGAGAGTAAATTAGCGATTAACAAGAAAGTTGAAAAGACATTTAATAGAAAATTTTGATTATTTACCTAAGCTTAGTCGAAACATCCGTGGTGGTATAGCGGTAGCGTTGTTGCCTCACAGCAAGAGGTTCTCCCGTTTGATTCACGGCTGGAGTGCGGGGAGTGCCTTCTGTGTGGAGTCTGCATGTCCCCCCCGCGGTTGGGTAGGCATTCGAAAGACATGCGTAAAAGGGCGTGCCTTCGTTAAAGGTTGAACGTCGAGCTGGCACCTCGGCATTCATCAAAATCTACTGCCAATCATTAGCGGACCGGAGTTCCACTGTGGCGACCCCTAACTGGGAAAAGCCGAAAGACAACAACATAAGCTTAGTCGAGAGCTGGCTTGACACAGCTTTTCGGCAATGCGGCAAACGAGATCTGAAGTAACTGGGAGAAGAGCACTATGGGTAAAGCTTAGCTCAAGAGTTTTTGGCTGGCGCGAGCTTGGTACAAGGCCAACTCAGTTCCAAGGACATAACTGACACCCATCAGTAAGGAATGAATGAAGATTAACAACATCAGATTGATGCTTTCTGTAATATACTTCAGTCTGAATGGTCTTACAGATAAATATAACAAAGAAAGAGTAGTGAACCATATTAAAAATGTAGAGTGTAAATAGCTATGCTACAGGAGATGCACCTGGAAAGAAATGAACATGTGAATCTGATAAAGAAAGGTTTTCAGGATGGTTATTCAGCAGAATATCTGGGACAAAGGAAAAGAGGAGTACTTATATTAATTGCAAGAGGAGCTCCAATAGTGATAGAAAAAGATAATAATGGAAGATACAAAGTACTCAGGGGCTGCTGCCTAGGGAGGACGACAACACTGGCATGCATTTACATTCCACCTAAAACTGCTATAATGGACCTTAAGAAAATTCTGGGAGAAATAATCACCTTTCAGCAAAGAATATTCCTTGATGGTGGAGACTGGAATTTGGTTTGTAACAGTGAAGATGTGTCTGGGGGGCCTGGAAGGGAAAATATAATAAAGGAGGGTAGATTTTGAAGAAATTTATAAAAGTGTTTGGCATGGAAGATGTGACTTAAGTACTAGGAGTCTGGAGTGAATTTACATATTATTCACAGAGATACAAAAACTGGGCTAGGCTACACAGATTTTATATCTCAGAGGAACATGTGCATTTAATTCAAGGTCTTAAAACACCCAATAACTATTTCAGATCATGCAGCAATAATAACTACAATAAAAACAGAAGGTGGTTGTTGTTGTGTCTTTCGGCTTTTCCCGGTAAGGGGTCGCCACAGCTGAACTCCAGTCCGCTAATGATTGGCAGTTGAGTTTTACATGCTGAGTTGCCAGCCCTGACGCACAACCTTCAACGAAGGTACGCCCATTCACGCATGTCTCCACGCAGAAGACGCTCTAGCTGAGAATCGAACTGGACAGCGTCTTACTGTGAGGCGACAACGCTACCACAGCACCACCACCGCAAACAGAAGGTAATGAAATAAAAATGAGACACTGGTGCTCAGTTGAAATGAGGAATTTAAGGAATTGGTTTTGGAATTAATTCAGGAGCTAGTAGAGAAGCCAGAATTTTTTCTGAAAATATAACTAAAACAACTCAGGAAATGTTCAAACAAGTAAAACAAAAAGCAGAATGTGAGCACAGAACGCCAAGAAAAGTTAACGTTTTTTTAATAATAACGTTTTCGCTGCTGTTAACCAGTAGCTTCTTCAGACAAAAAAGAAAAGGCACAAAAGTGCTTTATAACAAATAGGACGTACGAACATGACATCATATCCTGTACGAATAACACTCGTGCTCATCAATTTGTTTATACAGGATAAAAAATCTGGAGCAACGTTATATTTAACTTTAGTCGAATAAAATGCTAAGATAAAAGAATGCATGTATCAAAACACGTACCCACCCCAGAAAACCCTGTTGCACTAAGCATAAATAATACATTTTATATAAAATTCAAAATAAAAATGAAATTTAAAAAAATATATTTTTGTGAAATGTGTGTATATTAAAATACCCAAAGTGTCCACAATAACACTTCAATCCCATTGTTCACAAAAACTTCTTCAATATGCTAGGCCTAAAACTACACAGACTATTGCCCCGCTTGAAACATCTGTTGACTGTTTGCCAGTTGGAGTTTTTCTTAGTAAACTTGATGAACCTACACAAAACTTTGGAGATTATGTATCTAGGTTCATCTTTACATACAGTAATCAAGCTAACACGATGTGTTCCATTATTAGGAAAAATTGGCAGTTTATCTTAAACAACACACACCTGCTTGAAATCTTAGGGCCCTACCCCCTATTTGTTTTTAAAAGAGGTAAAAACCTTAAAGACCTACTGCAGACCTGGGACACACAAAGCACAGGTTTTAGACAAACGGGCAACTTTACTTGTGGCATGTGTAACTTGTGTAATTTAATCAAAGCAGGGAACACTTTCACTATTGGGAATGTAAAGTATTCCATTAAACACAGGATTTCATGCGACACTAGGTCAGTGGTGTACATTGCCCTATGCAATTGTTGCAGAGCATTCTATGTTGGTAAAACTGACCGTCGATTACGGGACAGAATTTACCAACATAGTTATGCTATAAAAAAACAAAGGTCGGACAATGCTCTCTCAAAGCATATTATTGAGAATTCTGGGCATAGTTTTTGCTTCATGGGGATTGACACAGTAACTTTGGGAATAAGAGGGGGGCCCCAACCTTTACTGTTGGAAATAAAAGAGTTGGAATGGCAACTACTTTTGAATGCCTTTGCCCCCCCAGGGTTAAACGAAGCATGTAACATATCTGCTATACTAAAATACAGAAGTTACCTTAGACCTTGATTTCCAAATTACAGTAAAATACTTGACCATTTAATTTAGGGCCTTGCTTTGCTGTATTTTTAAATTTGATTTCATAGCAAGAGCCTTTGTCAAACCTGTGACTGTAGATAATTTATAATTACATTTTGGAGACTTTGACTGTATTGACTA
Source organism: Protopterus annectens (assembly GCF_019279795.1). Classification (NCBI taxonomy): domain Eukaryota; kingdom Metazoa; phylum Chordata; order Ceratodontiformes; family Protopteridae; genus Protopterus; species Protopterus annectens. Next base: position 545,215,931 of record NC_056725.1, on the reverse strand, counting down.
CCTTGCCGTTTTTGTGAACAATGGGATTGAAGTGTTATTGTGGACACTTTGGGTATTTTAATATACACACATTTCACAAAAATATATTTTTTTAAATTTCATTTTTATTTTGAATTTTATATAAAATGTATTATTTATGCTTAGTGCAACAGGGTTTTCTGGGGTGGGTATGTGTTTTGATACATGCATTCTTTTATCTTAGCATTTTATTCGACTAAAGTTAAATATAACGTTGCTCCAGATTTTTTATCCTGTATAAACAAATTGATGAGCACGAGTGTTATTCGTACAGGATATGATGTCATGTTCGTACGTCCTATTTGTTATAAAGCACTTTTGTGCCTTTTCTTTTTTGTCTGAAGAAGCTACTGGTTAACAGCAGCGAAAACGTTATTACTGAAAATATAACTAGGGAATGGGATAAAATTCAAGTGGAGTTTAAAGCTAGGGTGGAAATAAAAGGGAGATAAGGTTAAGAAGTAACAAGAATTACTTAACGGGACTGTCAAGTATTAAAGTATTGCAAAATAGGGGGGAAATCTCAGAACAAGAAAAGGAGCAACTGAAGAATGTTAAAACAGAAAACAAGGGATTACCTCGATAATATGCACGAGTTTAGAAAGATTGCTGTTAGGCAACTGTTTTTTGATAATAACTCTAGAGCACAAAAACTTTTAGCACAACGACTCAGGCAACAAAAAGTGGAAAGGGCGGTCACCAAGCTTAGGGAGCCTACAACAAGGAAGATGAGATCTTGTAAAAGTATTAGAAATATTATGAAAGTTTGTATAAATCAGAGAAATATGAAAATCAAGAAAAGGTACAAATGGAAATGCTTATGGAAAAATTAAATATGCCAAGGTTAGAGGTAGATGAGGCTCAATTACTAACAGTAATAGAAAGACAAAGGATCATACAAAATTACTAGGCAGTTGGACCTGAGGCTCTTGTAAGCCTAGCCAAGAGTATTGCCTATGTTTAGACAAGTCAGCATCTGATGCCCCTATCCAGCAGGGAGGCAGGTAGAATCCAAGGGATGTATTTTCTGTTTGCCATCCAATTATCCAGGTTGTGCTTAAAAGTGGTAAAGAGGTACTCTGCTTGATGTGGAGAGGCAGTCTATTCCACAGATGGGGGAGTCTCTGGAACACTAATCTGTCCCACCATCATGTCCTATTGATGTCACAGTCCAGTTTGAGGCTGTGTGTGTGGGTTACTCGAGTGGAACTTAACTTGCAGATATGCAGCACTCCCAACAAGGCGAGGTTCAAAAATCAAAAGTCAGTAGAGGGATAGGACTTTTAGCTTCTCTGTGTATGACAGATTATTGAGGCCCTGGACTCTCCCAGTGAGGAACCTCTGTGGTCTCTCCAGCTGCTGCACGTGCTTTGCAAGGTACATGCCAAACAGGACACTGTACTCAATAACAGACCATTTAAGGGAAGAATACAGGGATGTTATGACCTCCTTGTCCTGGATGAGATACCCTTATTAATGAGGTGTGCCATGTAGAAAGCTTTCCGTACAATGAAAGCAACATGGTGGTCAAATGTCAGGTGCCTATCAACCTGGGTGCCTAAATCCCTCACAACTGACTGCACGCTTAGGATGGTGCTATTAATGTGGTAATTTGTGAGGATGTCACTCTCCTCAAAGAGGATGATGATGCACTTTTTTGGTATTCAGCTTGAGACCATGTTTCTGGCACCAGTCATTTGTTTGGGTGAGACCCTCTTGGAGGATGTCCACATCATTAGCGGAATTGATGGCAACGCCCAGCTTGCAGTCATCTGCAAACTTGGACAGATATAGCCCACCGGTTTTGGCATGCACCTCAGAAAAGTATAGCCCAAATAACAGAGGCCCCAAGACTCAACCCTGGGGTATGCTGCTCGTTATGGGTCTACTGCTGGAGGTGGCTTCCCCAATTTTGACTAGGTAAGTTCTATCAGTAAGCCAGTTAGCTACCCCATCTGGTCACATACAGATTTTGTCTATAATGGCTAAAAGAATGGCAAAAGTGATACCAAAACTGATGGATATTGATCAGTGTAGTTTTGTGGTGGAGAGGCAAACATTTGACAATATTAACTCATTACATCCGAGTGACGCCTCCAGGTGCATCTGCAGTTAACTCCTACGGACACCTCTAGGCATTAAATATTTCTTGTTCATATTTGCATCAATAATTCCAAAACCATGCTATGTACAAGGTTTTAAAATATTTCCTCTTAAAGCTTCCACAATAGCAAACTCAACTGCATTAATATTTGACCTCTGTCTAGTGCAGGTAAATAGATATTATTAACAGTTGTTTTTACTATATTAATTTCTAGAGATATAATTTTCACATTTTCTAAACATCTCAACAACCAAGTAACAGGCAGAACTCCTTAGCCTCATGTGTAAGCTCTCAGCTAGATGAATGAAACACTGCTGACATTGTATGTGTAACTTGAGTGGCTGCTAAGATATTGCACATTATTTACAAAATATTACAAATGTAATAGTTGCTGTGTTTACTGTGACTTATATAAAATTCAGTTTAAGACTTAGAACCTAAAGAATGTTACCACTATAAAAATAGTTTGCGTTGAAGAGTTAGTCATTTACAGATTTTTCATAATCCCTATGGTTCCAGAGATATAAACACTTGTTTGAAATGTGAGGACATCATTTGATTCTGTCAAAAGGCTTAGGCTCCACCCAATGCAAGTTACAGTGCAACCTTCCTGAGTTCCATTGGAGTGAATGATTTAACAGAACATTGATGATCCACAGGGAAGCAGAATGTAATAAAAAACACCACTTTTATTGGTGGGTCTTGATACAGAGAAAGCATGTGACAGCGTAGACTGGGACTTCATGAGCAAAGGAATGGAAGCATTTGCTTTCCCTGATACAATTATAAGGTTGATTATAAGTATATATGCAGGATCGGAGGCGACAATTAAAGTGGGTGGGGTCCTCTCTGATAACTTCTGCTTGAGTTCAGGAACCAGGAAGGCTTGTCCGCTTCCCTTTTTGTTGTTTGCATTATATTTAGACCCACTGGCAAAGAAAATAAGGGACTCAGAAATTCAAGGATATAATTGGTATGGTAGTCAGAAAAAGCTGGCTCTACCTGCAGATGATATTATTTTATACATGCGAAAGCAGAAAGGGACATTACACTGCTTGTGGAACATTTTAAGACCGTTTCAAATCTTCTTGGGATAAAAAATTAATGAAGCTAAAACAAAGGCAATAGTGGTAAATTATGTACCCACACACAAACTGGTCTAACAATCTCCATATTTATGGGGACATGATAAAATAAGAAGTTATGTACCTACCATAACGTTCCAGGAAGGAAGGACAAACGGTCTGCCTTGAAGTACTTGAGAGGAGACCATCCACCAAGAAAGGTGGTGTTTGCATGATTGGGTGATTATTATGTTGAGAGACATCGGAAGCTGTTGAAAAGACCATTGGGTAAAAAGCATCCATTGAAGAATCCGCATGTGAAAACGAGCCAGGGGATGTAACGTGATTGCTGCTGCCATGAGACCCAAGGTTTTCAATACAAATCTGGCCTGAATTCGCTTGCACTGTAGTAAGGTTTGAACATGTCGGCGAATGTCTGATACTCTTTCTAAGGGAAGTTTTGCCGACAGCTCTTTTGTATTTAATATTGCGCCTATAAAAGTTATAGATTGACAAGGCGACAATGCAGACTTTTCAAAGTTTATAGAGATACCTAGCTCGGAGCAAGTTTGGATGGTATAATCCCTGGCTCAGAGTAGCTGATGCCTGGTGGAAGCAGTTAGGAGCCAGTCGTCTAGATATGGAAACACCTGGAATCTTCGCCGTCTCAGGTGAGCCGTAACCACTGCCATGCATTTGGTGAACACCCTGGGGGCTGTGGTGAGACCAAAGGGCAGGGCTCTGAATTGATAGTGACTGGCTCCCAGTTGGGAGCGGAGAAACCTCCTGGAGCATCTGTCCATTTTGATATGGTAGTACGCATCCTGAAGGTCTATGGAGCACATCCAATTGTCCTGACCCAAAAAGGGTAGAATGGACTGAAGCGTGACCATCCGGAACTTTGTTCTTTGAACAGATTCGTTTAATCTGCTGAGATCCAAAATGGGTCTCCAGTCCCCTGTCTTTTTTGGTACCAAAAAGAACTTGGAGTAAATCCCGGATCCTTGCTGGTCTGCTAGGACTGGCTGGATGGCCCTTTTTTCTAGCAGTTTTGAAATTTCTAGTACTGCTTGTTCCCTTAGACCGGGTGGAACATCTGGAAGGGACCTGTTTGTTTGTACAGGGGTGTGGACAAAGGGGATTTTGTAACCCTCGGATATGATAGACCATACACATTTGTCTTGTGTGAGGAGTTGCCAGGCTTCTGGGTACAGTGACAATCTTCCCCCGACTGCCTCCGAAGGTGGACAGTCAGGCAGCTCCTCAGGGGTGCTGAAAGGGTTTGTCAGAGAAAGATTCTCTGCTACCCTGATTTTGCGGACCCCCTCTGCCCCTCGGGTGGCATCTATTATTGTTCCCTCCTCTGCCCCTGGAGGGAAACTCGCCACGTGTGTCAGGCACGACTCCCTGGGTTTCCGAAACCACATTTTTCCACTCTTCTGACCTTTAGGGTATGATCTAGAGGGAGTAGAAAAACGGACTCCCATGGCAGAGAGAGTCTTGCCTTCCTGCTCACACTTGGTAACGGTATCCCTTCACCTGTGGTCCAAACAAAGCCGAACCATTGAAGGGGGTATTGGTGAAGGACACCTTAAAGGGGTCAGCAAAGTTACATAACCGCATCCAGGCATGTCTTCTCAAAGCCACGCCTGTACCTGCGGCCCTACTCGCCCCATCAGCTGCATAAGAAATGAGCCGCATGGAGGAGTTAACTATAGAGTTAAGGGTCGCCTGCTGGGAGTTAATCTTTTCCTGAGACCCTGCAGCTGATGGATCCTGAAGGGTATCACCCAGTTCCTTGAGAAGATCCCTTTGAAGGCGGGTGAAATGGCACAGATAATTCAGTGACCACATGGAAAAGGTCGCTGAAGAAAACATCCGCTTCCCGTACCTGTCCATTGTCCTAGATTCTTTATTAGGTGGATGGACAGGCACCGAAGGGTCAGCCAACTCCTCCTTAGTGGCTGCTGCCACCACCATGGCATCAACAGGGACACCCTTTGTCAGAAACTGTTTGTCAGATGGGGCTGTAATGAATTTAGTGGACCTGCGGGGAATTGGCTCCACTGTGTCCAGGGCTGTCCACGCCTTCCGAGCCACCACTTCCATGAGCGGGTCGAAAGGCGGAGACACCCAGGAGGTGGAAGGGAGAGAACCAAACACGTCCAGGTACACCGACTCGTCCTCATAAGGGTTAAGGGCAGTCCAGTTCCCCCTCTGCTTAAGGATCTCAAGGATGCCTGAAAAGGAGACATCCTCAGAGGAGGACCCTTCCGAATCCTCCAAGTCGGTGTCAGACGTGACTGACTCAGGGGAGTCAACATGTTTCCTCTTACATTTTCTCTTCCAAGGGGGCTCCTCTGAATGATCAGGGGAGGCCCCGGAAGAGGAAGATACACCCAATGGGGCGACCTGGAGCGTCTGTTCTCCATGCATGGGGTCAGGAGGGTGGACAGAGACCGATGCAGGCACCATGGGGGGAGGAGCCGAAGGGGCCGATTGCAGAGCCGACATAGGAATCAGCACGCTCCTCATGACCTCGAAGGCGCCCCTATCAGGCAGAGAAGAGGGTCTCCGCTCCGAAGAGATGCGAACCCCTCCCGGCACCGAGAGGGACGGCTCCGAGGCCAATGTCGGGGCTGAGCTCAACTGCGCCGAGGCCCCGAGAGGGAGAACGGGGTCGGACAAGGGTCCGATGCCACTCGCCCCCTCAGAGCCGACGAGGGAGTCTCGGCGCCCGGATCCCTCCAAGGATGGAACCAATGAAGAGATCGGAGCCGACGAGGGAGCCAAAAGGTGTGGCATCGGCTCCGACGTTCCGACAATTCAAGCCCCAACGAGCTCCGGCTCCGAACACAGTGGAAGAGTCGGAGGAGGAACTGTTGAAGACACAGGGATAGCCACAGTCTGTTGAGAAGGGCTGGTCAACATTTTGGCCAGTGCCTGCGACTTTAGGAGCCTACTGACCACCCTCTCCAAGTCATGATCAGATAGCCTGGAGGACCGAGAGGAGTGGGACCTATGGCTCCGCTCCGATTGAAGCAATGGAGACTTTGGAGCCGAACGAACGGACTCTAAACGAGGGGACCTCAAACTTTTACGGCTCAGAGAAGGCTCCGACACCAAGGTCGGAGCCAACTGAGGTCTCGAAGTGTCGGTTCCAGCCGGAACCAACGAGGAGGCAGGAGCTCTGCTTGGAGACTGCTCTGAACAGGGAGCCGATGGTTTGGCGGGCTTTAAGGATTTTCCCGGAGGCTTAGCCGGGGATCCTTCTGGCTTAAGTAAGCCCCTCAAAATGAGCTTGTTCCTACGCTCCTGCAGGACTCTCGGACTGAAGGCGTGGCAGACCGAACAAGAGTCCCGCAGGTGTAGGGGGCCCAAGCTTTAAACACAAGAAGTGTAACCGTCTGTCAGAGACATCTTCTGACAACACGAGTCACACTTCTTGAAACCTGAGACTTTGGTATCTTTAGACATATTAAAAAAGGGATACCAAAGGGAACAGTTAACTAGTGCTTAAAACAAGGCACACACACACACACTAGGTAAAACTAACAGTAATAATAATAACTATAACCACACAACTATTACAAACAAATATATATATATATATATATATATATATATATATATATAAAAAATACAAAAACAAACTATAAGACTAAGTAAAAGTAGCTAATAAGGCCTAACACTACCTAAAGGGTGAGCGGGGGAGGGAAGAAACTCTGAAGCAACAAAAAAAAGAGTTTCTAAGTGGGATCTCAAGGGGCACACAATCTAATTAAACTAAGAGGGAAGATTATCACAAAATAAGAGAATATTGACAGTGAAAATACAAGAAAAGATTTATAATACTTGGAGCCGGTAAAATCGCAACCTCATAGCTGAAGCGGCAAACGAGATCTGGGTATCTGTCGCCTAGCATTGTGGGATATGGGGAAGCCTCGAGCCGGTAAACAGCTCTCGAGCTTTAGTAGAAGGCTGAGTCGGAGCCGAGGATCGGCTCCGAACCCATCCAGCAAGAATGAAGGCGAGATAGACAACTTAACATTGAAGTATTTAGGAGTATGGATTAGAAATGACTCTGTTGTGGCAGCTAAGGATATGTGGGAAGAGACTAAACAGACGATAATACAAAAAACGAGAAACTAGAAGCTTTGTTTTATGGATATGAATATTAAGATACAAGCCACTAAAATGTTTTTAGTCCCTTTAGTGTTATGCACAGGTCATGCATATTTTTTATCAACCAGAGTAGAAACTGTGGATAGCAATTAAAAGAGAGTTGACGGACTTTTTTCTGGGACGGGAAGACAGTAAGGGTCAAGTGGGATAAGCTGATACTTCCAATAGAACAAAGCAGACTAGAATTACCCAATTTGAGGGGGTATTTTACAGCAACACAGTTAAGGCTCTTATACATAGCACAAGCAGAAAACCATAATTCAAAGTGGAAAGGAATGATGATGAAACAGGGAGGAAACTCAAAAAATAAAGAGAGATTGGGATTTTGGATGCAGACTCTTAAGGAGAACAACAAAAACCATACAGAGTATTAAAGTCATAAAAAAGAAGTATTCTAAGAACTAAACTGGCACGAGAATGGAGAAAAGAGATTCTGCCGATAGGGATGACTGTGGTTAAGGATACAGATAATAGGCAAGAGGGGGCTGGAATTTATTGGAGAAAACTGGCAAAGGGACCAAGGTACTGGGAGCAAATAACTAGAAAGGGAAAAGGTAATAGAATGGGAAGTGTCTAAGAACTTATTTGGACTGCAGGTTAGAGATTGCCTTCCCTATCAAGGATTGAAATCAGAGTATACACAAAGAAAAATAAATAGGGAGGTCCTAAATGAAAGATCAGCACTGGTAGGGTTTTTTAATAGAATCTAGAACAGAAGCTGTAGTTAAAAAGGAATAATTAGTAAAGCATATATAATACTGCATGACAATTATAAAAATCAATCAATCAGAGGAGCTTAGAAAGGATTAGGAAGAGAGATTGGATAAGCAATTCACAAAGAGACAATGGGGGGATATATGTACATCTCCCAAACATGCAACAAAGTCTAGAAGATTTAGGATCTTTTACTGGAAGCATTTACATAGGTATTTTTATACCCCAAGCAGACTCTGAAGAATTTTTCCTCAGGTGGATAGCAAATGTTGGAGGTTTGACGGGCAAGAAAGAGGTGGCTCGGAACATTTTTTTTGGGGGTTTACTACTGAAATTCCAAATCTGCTTTGGTCGACCATTCAGAATGTCGACCCAAAATGTTGAATTCAGAATTTCGAAAAAGCAACCAACACAAAAATGAATACATCGACAACCGTAGTTCGATGTATTTGACATAGCAGGAGGTGACGTCACTCACCTCCTGCTATACACATTAACATACTGTTACACTCTACAGTCAACGGTATATAAATTCTACTATTTTGTAAGGGAGCTATGCCACCCACACTCCCTGCACATTAAATATACCAACTCGCACTACAGTGAGGAAATCCACTAATTCCCTGTTCCTCACTGAACTGCAATCTCCCTGCACAATATCAAACCCAAATACTCGAGCTACATTACCCATTCGTTGTAGTGTAGTCGATACATTTTGGTTCAACATTCTGCCATCTTGAAAACTGCCATTTGACCACATGCCAGTCAACCGATGCAGTTTCAAGGTTTTCAATGTAAATCATTTTTTGGGAGTGTAACGAGCTGGCAGACTTTAAAGATTCCCTAAGGGCCAGTCTATCGGAGATGCTGGGTAGGCTGACTGGACTGACTGGGGAGATGATTTTTCTGAGCTACGATACAGAATCAGAATTGCCTAGACATAAGTAAAGTCTTACCGAGTCTAACTATGTTGGCTGCCAAAAAAGCAATTACTAGAAAATGGAAATCAAAGTCAAGACCAACTTTAACAGAAGTAGTGAATATAGTAACAGAGTTAAAACAGCTGGAATCAGGATCTTTAGAAAAGGGTAAGAGCAAACTACATAGGAAAAATGGGAACAAAATATCCAGAGAAAAAATGAGGTTTAAGAGGCAGGATTTGAATGAGCCATATGCTGCTTAACTGACAATGACTGGACAGATAAGCAATGTGCAATGTTTGCAACTACAGTTATTTCAATGGTGTCTGTGATGTACAATGTTTGCAACTAAAGAGGTGTCATTTTGTTTTTCATTTATATAATGTAAGACCGCCCATGTCAAATGTGATAATTTAATAAAGATGTTTGTTGGAGGGAAAAAATTAACAGAACAATGATGATCCAGAGGGAAGCAGAATATGGGAAAATACCATTGTTGTTGTTGGGTCTTGATGCAGAGAAAGCATTTGCAGAGTAAGCTGGGACTTTATGAGCAGGACAATGGAAGCATTTGTAATTCCTGAAAAAAAATGATGAGGTTAATTAGGAGAATATATGAGGGATTAGAGGCAAAAATTAAAGTGAGTGGGATCCTCTCTGATAATTTCTGCTTGAGCAGAGGAACCAGGCATGGGTGTCCTCTTTCCCCTTTATTATTTTATTATATTTAGAACCACAGGTAAAGAAAATAAGGAACTCAGAAATTCAAGGACACAATTGGTGCGGTAGTCATGAAAAACTGGCTTTATTTGCAGATTTTATTTTGTACCTTACAAAACCAGAAAGACCTTACAGTGCTGTGGAACATTTTGAGACAGTTTCACATCTTTTCGGTATACAAAATTAATAAAGCTAAAACAAAGGCAATAGCGGTAAATTATGTACCCATACATGAACTGGTTCAGAATACTCATATTTATGGGTATTATTTAGGAGTATGGACTGATAATGATTCTAGTGTGGCAGCTAAGGATATGTGGGAAGAGACTAAACAATACAAAAACTGAGGAAATGGAAGCTTTGTTATACGGTTCTGGATAGTAAGATACAAGCAGTTAAAACGTTTTTAGTCCCTTTACTCTTATATACAGGTCAGGCATATTTTTATCGACCAGAGAAGTTGTGGGTAGCAATTAATAAAGAGCTGAAGGACTTTATCTGTGAGTGGAAGACCGCAAGAGTCAAATGGAATAAGCTGATTCTTCCAGGAAAACAGGGTGGATTGTGATTACCCAATTTAAGGGGTACTTCAGAACTACACACATAGCGCAAGCAGAAAACTATGATTAAAAGTGAAAAAGGATGATGATGATGAAACACAGGGAAAGGTCAAGAAACAATGAGAGACTGGGATTTTGGTTGCAGGTCTTTAAAGAGAATAAGAATCATGCAGAATATTATATCCACAAAGTAGCAGAAAGTTTTATAAGAACTAAACCAAAACGGGAACGGAGAAAGGAGATTCTGCTGACAGGGAAGACTGCAATTAGGAAAACAGACAATAGGCAAGAGGATGTCGGAATTTATTGAAGAAAACCAGCAAAGGAACCAAAGTACTGGGATGAAATAACTAGAGAGGGAATGATGATAGAATGCAAAGATGCTGCAAATTTATTTGGACTACAGGTTAGAGAGTGCCTTCCTGATCAGGGATTTATATCAGAGTATAGGCAAGGAGAAAGAAATGGGGGGGGGGGGGGTCCTAAATGAAAGACCAGCATTGGTAGAGTTTTTAATAGAATCTAAAACGGAAGCTGCCATTAAAAAAGGAATAATTAGTAGAGCATATAAAATACTGCATGATAACTATAAGAATCAAACAGAGGAGGTTAGAAAGGATTGGGAAGAGAGAATGGATAAGCAGTTTACAGAGAAACAATGGGAGGATATATGTACGTCTCCCAAATACGCAACAAAATCTAGAAGATTCAGGATTTTTACTTGGAAAGGTTTACAGAGATATTTCTATACCCCAACTAGACTCAAAATATTTTTTCTTTAGGCAGACAGTAAATGTTGGAGGTGTGAAGGGGAAGAAAGTGGTAAGTGGTAACATATTTTCTGGGAGTGAGCTGAGATGGTGGACTTTAAGGATTCCCTGCGAGATGCACTGTCAGAGATACTTGGTGGGCAGATTGGTCTGACAAGGGGGATGACTTTTCTGAGCTATGATACAGAATTGGAATTGCCTAGACATGGTGAGGCCTTGCCATGCCTAATAATGGTGGCTACCAAAAAGGCAATTACTAGAAAATGGAAATCAAAATCTAAAGCAACTATACTGCAAGTACTGACTATAGTAACAGAGATAAAAACAACTGGAAATGAGATTTTTAGAAAAAGGTAGGAGCAAACTGTATAGGAAAAAATGGGAATTGTAGGAGCAATACATACAAGGGAGGAATGAGGTCTAAAAGGCGGAATGACTTAAATGAGCTATGTAATGTCTGATCGTGAAAAATTGGGTAGATAAATGATGTATAATGTTTACAACTGGGAGTGTGTCAGTGTGGTTTGTGATGTAAAATGCCTGCAACTAGGATTGTGCCAGTGTGGTTTGCTTTCATTTATATAAATGTATGATTGCCTATATAGTAAGTGATGACTTAATAAAGATGTTTGTTTAAAAAAAGGCAAGAAATGAATAATTTATGTAATATTGTTTAGGTTATAGGATATAGAGCACTATATGTGAAGTATAATGTTAATGTTAATATAGTTGATTACTTTTATACAAAAGTAAATTTGCCGGGGTCTACTTTTTAACACTGTAATTTCATAACATTGAATTTCATAACACTGACACCACAACATCTAAATCCCAAAACATTGAAAACTCAGAACATTGAAATTGTGCTTCATAACACTGAAAACTACAATGCACATGTAAATAACATCCCCTCCACCTACACCACCACCTAACTAAAAAACACACCATCTACTATGTTTCCGCAGGGGGGGGTCAAGCCCCCCCCCCGTAAATTAAATATACCAACTCCAATGTTGCACTACAACTGAAAAAAGTTAATTTCCTAACCTCAGTGATAATTTATGGGAGGTGTGGGGTGAAGGGGGGACTTGTCCCCCCTGCAGAAACATAGTAGAAAGTGTGTTTGTTAGTTAGATGTTGTAGGTGGAGGGGATCTTATTTAATTGTGCAATGTAGTTTTCAGTGTTATGAAGCACACTTTCAATTTCTGAGTTTTCAGTGTTTTGGGTTTTCAGTGTTTTGAATTTTCGATGTTATGGTCTCAATGTTGTAAAATTCAACATTATGAAATTTCAATGTTATGAAGTAGACCCATTTGCCTATGTCACAAGTGGTAATTCAATAAAGCTGTTTGAAAAAAACAACAGGAAGTGGAAGTAAGGGTCCTCCATGGGACTAGTGCACTGGTTCATTCCCTAATGTCTCGCTGTCATCTCCAGAAAAAAAGAATGGGCTAATCATGCTCCTGAATGGTAATAAATGACTTGGGAGAGCTCTCACCCAGTTCAGAGATGACTGGCTCTCAGCTCTGGGGGGAAGAATGAACTGAGGGGGCCCAAGACGTGGAGCCACTGGGCAGATTCCCAGAGAAGAATTAATAAAAGACCAAATCTTTAGTAAAACCAATGTACATTTCTTCCAACCAGTGTGCAGAGAGTTCCAATATTTTTGATGATGATGATGGCAAATTCTCCCAGACAGTAACGCTTCCATGAAAGAAATGCATTTGACAGAGGATGTATATATTGAAATAGGGGCTAAACTAAATTTTCTAAACAAAAGAACAAAACATTTTCAAAGGGTAAAAGATACCAAACAGGAGGACAAATGAGGACCCTCCCAGTCAACAAGATCAATACAACATCTGGCTGAGCTAACCACCTATCACTAATTAGGAAATGGGAAGAAGAAATATAAATTTTACCTTAAATATCACAGTCATCTATAATAAAGAAAAGAATAGTTGTGTAAGATCTTACCATAACCATAGATGTCCTTCTCTTCCATGTTGCAATATTCTAGTTGTGGGATTTCCTGCCCTCAGGCGACTGGTATGTAGGTTCCTATACAAAAGCTTCAGCTTGGCTGTTGCAGTGTGCATGGGATGTCAGACGTAAGGCAATAAACCAAGGGCCTTAAATGTGATATCCGCATGCACAATCCTCAGAACCTGAAGGCCAGCAGGCAGAGAATAAGGCCCAGCAGGAGGAATGCCAGTGGGGACAGGTGTGTGACCTTGGCGTCCTTCAGTATCATACATAGGTCCAGGTCTTAGCTGGGGCTAAAGGAGAAGGAATTGGGGTAATGGTGGGTGGGAAAGAATGACATCTATGGCTATGGTAAGATCTTACACAACTATTCTATGTCCTTCTATTTCTATGTTGCAGTACTCTAGTTGTGGGAGAGTACCACAGCTTAGATGGATGAAAGGGCGGTGGATGCTGAAGAGGATTCTACCAATCTGTGTAGGATTGCCTTGGCGAATCCTGCCCATGCTCTGGACACTTGGTCAAGTTTGTAATGTTTGGTGAAAGTGTGGATAGTGGACCATGTGACTGCTTCCATAACAGATGCCGTGTTCAGACCTTTTATGAAAGTCTTGGAGGAGGCCACAGCCCTTGTGGAATGGGCCTTTACTCCCACTGGGTTTTTTTTTTCATGGTTGGGGTAACAGAGACAGATAGTTTTCCTGTTCCAGCATGCGATGGTTTGTTTGAAGACTGCCTTGCCCAGGGCTCTGGAGTGAAAGGAGACAAAGAGCTACTTAGATTTCCTAATGGTTTTGGTTTTGTCCAGGTAGAATCTTAGTTGCCTGTGCACATCAAAGGAGTGCAGTATTCTCTCCCCTTCATTAGAGCGGGAGGGAAAGAAGTCGGTAGGTGGATAGACTGGTATAGAGACAGGTCATTGACTACCTTAGGCATAAAGGATGGATTAGTTCGCAGGGTGACTCTGTCTTTGTGGAAGGTGGTGTAGGGAGGGCAGGCCATGAAGGCCTGCAACTCTGACCCCCTTCTGGCTGAAGTGATAGCTACTAGGGGGACAGTTTTCCATGTACACATCTGTAGGGAAGAAGTACCAGCCGGTTCGAAAGGGTGTTGGGTTAGTTTTTCCAGGATGCAGTTAAGGTTCCAGGGTGGTGGGATAGGTTTCCTTGGTGGTCTTGTGTGTAAGACCCCTTTAAGGAAGAGCTTTACATCGAGCCTGGCTAGCAACGGGGGATCAAGGGGCAAGCAGGCTGATATAGCAGAAAGATGTACTTTCACTGAAGAGTAGGAAAGTCCACTTTTAATCAATTGATGCACATAAGAGAGGACAAGGGGAGCATCAGCGGAGCAAGGGTCCCTTCCCTTGTCCAGACACCACTTTGTAAATCTTTCCCACATAGCTAGGTAAGATTTTCTGGCGGTAGGCTTCCTTGCCTCCCTTAGGACTGAAAGCACATCCTCTGAGTAGTGGTGTCTGAAGGGGAACAAAAGTTTATCACCCACAGAGTTAGGGATAACATCTGCAAGTGTGGGTGAAGGAGAGTTCCTTTGGCTTGTGTCAGTAGGTCCACCTTGCAGGGTAACTTGTAGTGATTGCCTTTGGCTAGATTGAGGAGTAGGTGAACCAGTGCTGCCTTGGCCAGTAGGGAGTCACTAACGAGATTTTTGGTTTGTCCTTCTGGATTTTCAGGAGGATTTTCTGAATCATTGGGAAGGAGGAGAAGGCATAAAGAAACTTCCCCTCCAAAGAGATGTTGAAAGCGTCCACTCTCCATGCTAGAGGGGAGTAGGTCTTTGTGCAGAAAGTCTGCAGCTGCCTGTTCTGGGGGGAGGCAAACAGAACTATTTGTGGAGTACCCCACCGGTGGACTATGTCTAGGGAGACTCCCTGTCCAGCATCCATTTGCGCTGTGGTGAGGATGCCCTGCTTAGGAGATCTGCTTGCCTGTTGTCCTGTGAGGGGATGTAGGTCACCTGCAGGACTAAGTAGTGGCAAGAGGCTAGGTCCCAATATATCAGCAGTGTCAGCCTGCACAGCTGGTAGGCCTTTGTTTCTCCCTGTTTGTTGAGGTACCACATAACAGTGGTTTTGTCGGTCACTATCCGGAGCACCCCGGTACAAGAAGGGGAATAAAGGACTTTAGAGCTAAAAAGACTGCTCTCATTTCCCTGACATTGATGTGCTTGGTCTGTAGAGAAGGGTGCCACTTTTCTTGGACCCTGTAGGATGCCAGTGTTGCTCCCCAACCTGAATCTCAGACATCTGTATGCATTGTTTGGTTGGGGAGGGGGTTTGCAGTGGAAGTGCTGGGTTTAGTTGAACTTGCTGGATCCACCAGATGATTTCTGCCTTTAGACAGGGAAGGAGGGGAAATAACCCATTCTAGGTGATGAAGGTGTTGGAACCAAATGTTTTTGAGGTACCACTGTAGCTTGTGCATTTGCATACTGGTCAGTGGTAGCATGGGGATGGTTGCTGCCATTAAGCCCAGGAGATGAAGAAATTGCCTTGCCGTCACCTTCTGGGAGTGAAGGATTTCCTGGAAGTGGGAAGTCAGGGATAGAACCTTGTCCTGTGGAAGAAAGGCCTTCATGTTGTCCATTCTGTTTCTGCAGCCTAGGAAAATCTTGTCCTGGCCTGGGTTCAAGGAGGACTTTGGAAGGTTGATGGTAAACCCTTTATTTTGTAGTAGGGACATGGAGAAGTGCAGGTGCCTTGAGAGGGTATCTTTGGACTCTGCTAGTATTAGGATGTCGTCCAGATATGGGTAAATCTGGATTCCCTGTGTTCTGTAGAAGGCAATGGCTGGGGCCAGGCACTTTGTAAAGACTTGGGGGGGCAGTGGATAAATCAAAGGGCAAGGCAGTAAATTGGAAATGAGAGGAAGGTCCAGAGAAATGCAGGAATTGTCTGTGGGAAGTCCTGATGGGAATGTGTAGGTAGGCTTCTTTTAGGTCTAGGGTGGCCATAAAGGCCTTGACTGGAATAAGAGGCAGCAGAGTGGGGAGTGACAGCATTTTGAAGGAGGGTACCTGAAGGTGAAGATTTAGGAAGGAGAGATCTAAGATGGGTCTCCAGGGGCCATCTTTTTCAGGGACCAGGAAGAGACTTGAGTAAAATCCTTTTACTTCCTGTCCTGATGGGACAGGTTCTATAGTGCCTAACTTTAGTAGGTCTGACAGAACTTGTGGTAGGAGATGAATTTGGTTTCTGGGGGGAAAAGGAATCCCTCTCCTGGGTGTTTTTTCTTTCCAGGATAGGAAGAAGCTTTTTTGGATAATGGATAGGAACCACTGGTCGGTGGTGATGGATTGGCAGAGGGGAAAGAAGAGAAGAAAACCAAAAAAAATGTGTTAGGTAAAACCTTGGTGCAAAAATAAATCCAAGTAAAAAAGTAAAAAATGCACCAAGATAACACACATTGAAAAGTTTAATCACAACAAAGTACAAGATGGTAAGCACTTTCACAACCGAAGTTGCTTCATCAGACACCACAGTAAAAAATGCACAGGTTTAAACAGATGCGTAAAATACCAATTAATCAATAAATATCACACAATGATTAAATAACACTTAAAAACAATTAAGCCTCGTGCTCAAACTAATAAAAACATTGCTTAAAATCATTGTACAAGAATAATTCAAACACCATATATAAGAAAGCACTTAAATAAGTAGTTAAAATCATAATAAAACATGGAAAAATACAAACATTAATCAGCAAAAGTTATATAGAATACATGGAAACTGAAGGCTAGCTGAATACATAGACTAACTTTAGAAAAACAACTATAGCTAATCTTAGTGCTTAAGATGTCTAGCCTTTAAAAAAGGAACCAAGGAAGTAGTAGCATTCAAACCAGGATACTTTTCAGCATTAAGTTTCAGAATCCACTTCTGTTCATGCCCCTCTGTGATATTCTCAATGTCACCACCTCTAGGGTTTTTATAAATATGTTGCAAAACAAAGAACTTAAAGGAATGAGAACGACCATTGGACATAACATGATTAGCTAGAGCATTTGATGGCTTATTATTACTAATATCTCTTAAACGGTCTAAAATACGATCTTTAAGCATTCTATTTGTTTTTCCTACATAGAAAGCAGGACATTGTACACAAAAACAATAATAGACCACGTCTGTAGATCTACAATCTGTACATTGATTAGTATACAATGAAAAATGTCTGGTAGGATGTACATATTTATTCTTACTGTATATAGATTGACAAGCACTACAATTCCAGCATGGAAAAGTGCCATGCCGATTGGAACTAATAATAGTTCTACATAGTTCACCATGACATAAATGTTGCTTAAGGGATTTGTTGTTTTTAAAACTAAAAGTAGGGAAATATCTGACCTTGTCTATCAGTCCAGGCACTTCTTGTAACAAATACCAATGCTTCTTAACTACATCTAAATATTGGTTGATATTACTAGAAAACCGAAACACCACCCTAAAATAATTACTAGTTCTGTTAGTATATCTTATATTGTCAACAGCATTACCAGCATTAAAATAGGGCTTACATCTAGTACTTCTCAGCTTCCAGGAATTAGAGATAGTCTGCTCAATGTCTGCAAGCGAGTACCCCCTATGCAAAAAAATCTATTTTTAAGTTGGATAGGGCAGCTACTGCATCTTCACCCCTACTATGTAGCCGCAGTGTTCTAAAAACCTGACCCTTGAGCATGTTCCTAGGAACGTGTCTGGGGTGCATACTAGATTTGTACAAAAGAGTATTTTTTTTTTCTAGTAGGTTTAAAATAGATATTACTGCAAAGACTATTTAAATCAGATTTACTAACCTGCACATCAAGGAAACTGATATCAGTGTTGGAACTATGGTAAGTAAACCTTAAAAAATCAGTGGTTGAATGCAAGTATTCCAGGAACTGGGCCAAATCAAAACCAGAGCCTCTCCACAGCATAAACACGTCATCCACAAAACGGATGTACCAGAGTATCTGTCCAAAAAATGGATTATTACTAGACAACACATTTTGCTCTTCCCAGCTGACCAAAGCCAAGTTGGCGCAGCTGTTGGCGCACACAGTGCCCATGGCCACGCCAACGTTCTGCAAAAAGAATTGCTCCTGGAACATAACAATGTTGTTCTCTGGAATTATCTCTAAGAGACTACAAATCAACTGTATCTTAGTGCTGGTGAAACACTTATTCACAGAAAGAAAATCTCTAACGCTATCAACACCCCAGGTGTTAGGTATACTAGTGAATAAGGATTCAATGTCTAATGTAACAAGGACAAAATTCTCATTAACATCAACACTTTCCATTCTATCATAAAGCCTTTGTAAAAACATCTTTGTATCCTTCAAGATTGTATGACAATTTGCCAACAAACCATGTAGACATCCCTCTACATAAATAGAGAGAGGTTCAGTACACTACCCAGTGCCTGAGACAATGGGACGCATGGGTGGAGATAGCAAATGTTTATGCATTTTTGGTAAACCATATACCCTGGGAACAACAGGTATATACACATTAAAATACTTGAAAAGTGAATCATCTATTAAATTCGTGATTAATAAATCAAAAATTAAAAAAGGACATGATATATACAGAAAACCTAGCACCTTTGTTCCAGCTTTACCAGTAGGTATCCAACGATTTATAGATGTATGTGAAATTGCTTTCAGAGAATTGAATACCTCAACCGATATTAATATGTCATTTTATAACTTGACAGTAGATGAACATAGAGCCCTGCAAGAATTAAAAAATCTACATTCATTAGTCATTAAGCAGGCAGATAAAGGAGGCGGTATAGTGTTACTGGACAAGGATTTATGTGTCACACAAATGGAGAAACTTTTACTTGACACTCATACATATCAATGCATTTCCAAGCCTACTGTTAACGCTATTATAGATAAAGTTTCTTTTTTAATTTTTGATTTATTAATCACGAATTTAATAGATGATTCACTTTTCAAGTATTTTAATGTGTATAAACCTGTTGTTCCCAGGGTATATGGTTTACCAAAAATACATAAACATTTGCTATCTCCACCCACACGTCCCATTGTCTCAGGCACTGGGTGGTGTACTGAACCTATCTCTATTTATGTAGAGGGATGTCTACATGGTTTGTTGGCAAATTGTCATACAATCTTGAAGGATACAAAGATGTTTTTACAAAGGCTTTATGATAGAATGGAAAGTGTTGATGTTAATGAGAATTTTGTCCTTGTTACATTAGACATTGAATCCTTATTCACTAGTATACCTAACACCTGGAGTGTTGATAGCGTTAGAGATTTTCCTTCTGTGAATAAGTGCTTCGCCAACACTAAGATACAGTTGATTTGTAGTCTCTTAGAGATAATTCTAGAGACCAACATTGTTATGTTCCAGGAGCAATTCTTTTTGCAGAACATTGGTGTGGCCATGGGCACTGCGTGTGCCAACAGCTACGCCAACTTGGCTTTGGTCAGCTGGGAAGAGCAAAATGTGTTGTCTAGTAATAATCCATTTTTTGGACAGATACTCTGGTACGTCCGTTTTGTGGACGACGTGTTTATGCTGTGGAGAGGCTCTGGTTTTGTTTTGGCCCAGTTCCTGGAATACTTGCATTCAACCACTGATTGTTCAAGGTTTACTTACCATAGTTCCAACACTGACATCAGTTTCCTTGATGTGCAGGTTAGTAAATCTGATTTAAATAGTCTTTGCAGTAATATCTATTTTAAACCTACTAGAAAAAATACTCTTTTGTACAAATCTAGTTTGCACCCCAGACACGTTCCTAGGAATGTGCTCAAGGGTCAGGTTTTTAGAACACTGCAACTACATAGTAGGGATGAAGATACAGTAGCTGCCCTATCCAACTTAAAAACAGAATTTTTGCATGGGGGTACTCGCTTGCAGACACTGAACAGACTATCTCTAATTCCTGGAAGCTGAGAAGTAATAGATGTAAACCCTATTTTAATGCTGGTAATGCTGTTGACAATATAAGATATACTAACAGAACTAGTAATGATTTTAGGGTGGTGTTTCAGTTTTCTAGTAATATCAACCAATATTTAGATGTAGTTAAGAAGCATTGGTATTTGTTACAAGAAGTGCCTGGACTGATAGACAAGGTTGGATATTTCCCTACTTTTAGTTTTAAAAACAACAAATCCCTTAAGCAACATTTATGTCATGGTGAACTATGTAGAACTACTATTAGTTCCAATCGGCATGGCACTTTTCCATGCAGGAATTGTAGTGCTTGTCAATCTATATACAGTAAGAATAAATATGTACATCCTACCAGACATTTTTCATTGTATACTAATCAATATACAGATTGTAGATCTACAGACGTGGTCTATTATTGTTTTTATGTACAATGTCCTGCTTTCTATGTAGGAAAAAACAAATAGAATGCTTAAAGATTGTATTTTAGACCATTTAAGCGATATTAGTAATAATAAGCCATCAAATGCTCTAGCTAATCATGTTATGTCCAATGGTCATTCTCATTCCTTTAAGTTCTTAGTTTTACAACATATTTATAAAAACCCTAGAGGTGGTGACATTGAGAATATCACAGAGGGGCATGAACAGAAGTGGATTCTGAAACTTAATGCTGAAAAGTATCCTGGTTTGAATGCTACTACTTCCTTGGTTCCTTTTTAAAGGCTAGACATCTTAAGCACTAAGGTTAGCTATAGTAGTTTTTCTAAAGTTAGTCTATGTATTCAGCTAGCCTTCAGTTTCCAGGTATTCTATATAACTTTTGCTGATTAATGTTTGTATTTTTCCATGTTTTATTATGATTTTAACAAGTTATTTAAGTGCTTTCTTATATATGGTGTTTGAATTATTCTTGTACAATGATTTTAAGCAATGTTTTTATTAGTTTGAGCACGAGGCTTAATTGTTTTTAAGAGTTATTTAATCATTGTGTGATATTTATTGATTAATTGGTATTTTAGATATATATTTAAACCTGTGCATTTTTTTACTGTGGTGTCTGATGAAGCAACTTCGGTTGTGAAAGCGCTTACCATCTTGTACTTTGTTGTGATTAAATGTTTCGCTGTGTGTTATCTTGGTGCATTTTTTACTTGGATTGCCAGAGGGGGAGACAGTGGCGAAGGCGTGCAGAGAGGGTAGGTGGGCAAGGCAGTCACGCATTATTGGGACCTCCTCTGTTCTGAAAGGGCTGTATGGACTGAGGAGGTGGAGCAGTATGTCTGGACGTGGCAGGTCTTCTTGCCCCTCTTCTAGATCTGGAAGAGGAAGCAGCTGTCTGAGGAGGGTTATGCCTTACAAAAGTGGTTTTAGCAGGGTAGTTCCTATAATACTTGGGAATGGGGAACACCAGCAGATGTTTTATATCCTGTAATTCTTTATTTTTTTCCTGCAGATTCTTGAAAAGGTCAGTAGATTGTTTCCCAAAAAGAAAATTGTGATCCGGGGGGGCATCCAAGATCTTGGACTTGAAGTCTTCAGGTAGATTCTGTAGGCTTAGATTCTGTAGTCTCAGCCAGGAGCATCTCCTAAAGACAGAAGCAGATGGTGCAGAGTGGGCAGATGCTTCTGCAGCATCGTAGCTGCATCTGATGGAGTGCCTTGCTACTTGCTGAGCCAAGGACATTTTTGGAGGCAATGTCAGTCTTAATGGGACTGTCAGTAATAGAAGCCATTATGGAGGAGGCCTGAGACACTAAGTCTAAAGCATACTTAGTCATGTGGGTTTGATAATTTATGGCTCTGAAAGCCCAAGTGGAGGATGTGTATACCTTCTTTCCCATCCTATCCATATAATTGCTATCTTTATCTGTGGGGGTAGGAGGGAGGCAGAAGGCAGCAGTCTAGACTGTTTATCAGGAGTGGTGGCAATAACAGCAGGATCCACCAAGGGGGGGGGGGGTTAACTAGGAATGTTTGCTCTTCTGGCACTTTATAGAAGCGGTCAGGGCACTTAGGGGCCGGAGGCTGGGAGTCTGGGGCCTTAGAAGCTGAATTAAGTCATCCAAGTAAGCAGGTAGTACCGGAGGGAAAGCTGAAGAGGGTGGCTCCACTTGAAGCAGCTTAAAGTACCTCTTTTGGGTGTCAGTCATTTGGGAAATATCCCATTTGAAGTAATCTTTCACCTTGATGATAGTCTCAGCAAAGGTAATATCCGCAGGGGGAGAATCCCCTTCCACAGATTCCTCATCAGGAGAACAAGACTCTTGGGGAAAGGCAATCTGAGATGTATATGAAATGGAGTCCTCTGAGGAAGAATCATGCTCTTCCTCCCTAACTTGAGAGGTCATGGGTGGGAGGGAAGAGGCAGACGCAGGCCTAGGGCACAGCAAAGGCAGAGTAGTGGGGGCTGAGGCTGAAGGTCTAAGGGTATAAAGGTCTGCATGAGAGAGGAAGTAAAAGCCTACCAATCTGGTATGGCTTCTGGAGAGGAGGAGGTATGCTCGTTTTTTTTGTTTCTTTTTGGCCAAGCTGGAAGTAGGAACCGGTTTGGCATCAGGTTTTTGAAGTTAACATTTCCAAAGTCTGGATCCCGGTCAGAGGTACTGCAGTAATTGATTCCCCCTCAACATTGACGGTAGTCGGAGTCTGGGCAAGCTCCGAGGACGTGCCGGTCATCGGCTGTGTAACGGCTTCCTCAAAGGGAGTCGCTGAAGTTGACAGATCCGGCGAGCGCTCCTCAACTCCTAGATCAGCAGTTGGTGGGGCATCAGGAAGCGGAGCAGCAGGCGAGGAAGGCCTAGGAATCTTGGCCTTCTTTCGTGGAGGTTCGGATGCGGCCTCCAATGCGGTATCCATTCTAAGGGCTAACCGTTTAAGGCACTGGTTTTCTAGGTAGAGGTTCAAAGCGGCCAGGTGGCGTCGTAAGGTCTTTGGCACAAATGATTGATAAATTGAGCAGGAGGAATGGTCGTGTTCCCGGCCTAAGCAAAAAACACACCTATCATGGGCGTCTTTATGGGGTATCTGGCACCTGCACTGGCACTTTCCCTTTTTGCCTGACATCAGCTAAAGGCTACAACAACCAGCCTAAGCAATAAGAATTGGTAAAAGTAGAAAAAATGAAAACCCAACGGGTTACTTAGCTTTAGTGATGTGACGTCTGTGAAGGAGTTATCATACCATGCATAGGTCATCTGAGGCTGAAAAGTTCTGAGGATTGTGCATGCGGACATCACATTTAAGGCCCCTGGTTTATTACCTTACATCTGACATCTCACGCACGCTGCAACAGCCAAGCTGAAGCTTTTGTATAGGAGCCTACGTACCAGTCGCCTGAGGGCAGGAAATCCCACAACTAGAATATTGCAACATATGAATAGAAGGACATTTGTAAGTTATGTACTTACCATAACTTAGCATCTGTGTTGTCCATTTTCATTCTTCATCACTTATGGGTCTAGGATCCGATTCTCGGATCCAACTTGGCCGCATTCTATATGATTTCAGAGATCCAAGCTTTGTGCTCCTCCCTCTGCCCACAATGCCCTGGTCCTTTTCCAACTTTTCAGATCGAGTTTGCTGCCTTAAAACCATTGGTTCATCACCACATACCAGACAATATAAATTTAGACGAGGCTCAAGCCAGGAACCTGAGGATTCCAATAACATCTAGGAGTCCTTCTAGGAGTATTAGGCTGGGGGAAGGTTGGGAGGGAAGTGTAACAAAGGTATGAGCCTTTGACCAAGTGGCTGCAGCGCAAATGTCATCAACAGAAGATCTGGAAAAAAAGCAGCTGAAGTGGTCATAGATCTAGTGGAATAGGCTCTAGTGAGACGAGGCAATTCTAAACTTTTTTTGGTATAAATCAGCAGAATACAATCCGTAATCCACCTGGCCAAAATAATTTTGGAAACTGCTTTACCCAAACTGTTAGGAGCAAAGGACACAAAAAACTGATCAGATTTCCTGTACTGTTTCGTTCTGTAGAGATGGAAGGGTAATTGTCTATGGACATCAAGGAGGTGTAGCATTGTACTCACCCTTGTTTGAAAAATTTGGAACTCCAAAATTCTTCTTGCTGAAGTAATAGCTACCAAAAGGATTGTTTTCCACACCAGATACTGTTTGCAGGATTGAAGAGTTTTTGAGTCAACCCCTGAAGAAATATCCCTTTCATGAAAGTTTTACATAAATTACAAGTTGACAAGGAAAAAAGATTAATTTCCTGTATGAAAATTGGAAATTGGAACTAGCTGAAGTTTAATAGTAGAAAACTAGCTCCTTCTTTGAAAAAATTACTTAGAAAAAAAGGATGGCTGAAGTAGGTGCTGAAAAAGGGTCAATGTTCTCTTTAGAGGCCCATAACAGAATCTTTTCCACTTACTTTTGTGAACCTTCTTAGTGGAAATATTCTAGGAAGCCAAGATAATGTTGCAGACTGGGGAAACAAGCCTGGACCATATTACTATCACTGGAATTGCAGAAACCATGCGGTCATTTTGCGGGCGTGGAGACTGGGATGATGAGTCTGATGGATGAGATAGGAGGTGCTGAATGGGCTCCAGTATCCATGGAGGATGTTTGAGGTGAGACCGCAGAAAGGGGAATAATACTTGTCAAGCCCAGAAGGGGGCAATGAGGATGACTGAGCTCTACAGCCTGTTTGCTTTCTGCAGAAACTTCAGGATCAAAGGGAGAAGGGGATAGGCATACAGGAGACCCAGGGACTAATCGTGAACCACAGCATTCCTCATTGACTCCCCCTGAAGGGGGATCAGAGTGAAGTACTCGCTGCATTTGTTGTTGAAGGGAGATGCGAATAGGTCATAGCAAGGCTGGCCCCAAGAGCTGAAAATTCTGTTCGCTACTGACTGACTGAGGGACCACTCGTAAGAAATTAGAATGGACCTGCTGAGTCTGTCTGCCAGTATGTTGGTTTTCCACAGTATGTGCACTGCAAGTAGAAAGCGGTCTGAAGATATTGCCCATTCCCAGACCCTACTAGTCTCTCTCCACAGTGGGTATGAATGGGTTCCTTCTTATTTTTTGATGTACCAGACTACTGACATGTTGCTTGTATGAATAGCTCCCGAGGGGAAGAATGCCCTGAAAGGCATGCAATGATAGAAGGACTGTTCTCATTTCAAGGACATTGATATGCATCTTGGTCTCCACGGGGGACCCTGTGCCTTGGACCATCTTTCCCTTGTAATGCCCCCCTCCTCACCCTAGGGAAGCATCCGTGGTCACTGTGGCCATGGGGGTGGGGGGATGGTCTGCCCAGGAACAGGTCTCACTGTATTCCACCACTGGATATAACATCTGCAGACTGCTGTGAGTTGTGTGGGAACAGATACAGACTGGTACAGAATGGACCACTACATCGCCAAAGTCCATTGGAGAATCTGCATGAAGAATCTTGCTAGAGGGACTAGAATAATAGCAGCTGACATTACAGGGAATAAGTAAAATGTCCTATGCACATCGCCTCAAGGCCCTATCCCTGTATTTTGTCTCCTACGGCTTTTTAGGGAGGATCTCTGCCTGGCATACAGAGCATTGTCAGACCCCACTCTGATGGACCTCCTGCATATCCAGAAAACAAACAGCACCAGAATTACTCATTCTAAATACTTAAACCTAGCCTGTGATATAAATAGACCCTGCTGGAGATAGAGGTATGTATCCCAGAGACTACTACGTCTATGGATCAGGCTCCCCATCCATGTGAAGCAGAGTTCCTCCCTAACCCAATTCAAGTGCAACTTGGCCAATTGGATGGGAAACCGGAAATTCATCCCTGGTTTGGCACCTATGTCTCTAATGGACACAGGTAACCTGTAAATGGTTCATCTCCCAAACTTCTGGTTCCACTTATCAAGGGTATCAGAACTTGTCAGAGATTTGGGATGCATAGTAAGGCTTAAAAAGGTCATTGTGGTCATTAGCTTAGTAAACCCCTATGATGCAAGAGCCTGTAACAACAATTTCACAGGAGGGGACCGGATGGATAGTACGTTCTACACCTGGCTTCTCAAGGATTAGACTCTGTGAAGAGGTAGTGAGCCACTTGGAGTATAGTGTTTAGTTGAGTCACAATGAATTTTAGATTCTGCACAGGAGTCAGTTTGGATTTTAAAAGATTTATCATAATTCCCAGGTACGTGGAGATCTGAAGCAGGTAAACCCTGGATTGAATCAGTTGATGCCTGGTTGGGGCAGTGAGGAGCCAATCGTTTAGACAGGAAAACACCTGTAATCCTTTGAGCCTTAGGTAAGCTGCCACGACTGGCATATATTTGTTGAAGACCTGGGGAGCTGTGGTGAACCCAAAGGGCAGTGCTTTGAATTGGTAATGATTGTCTCACAGCCAAAAGTGCAGATGTCTCCTGGAGCTCCTGTCTATTTTGATGTGAAAGTATGTATCCTGGAGATCTATAGGGCACACTCAATCATCCTTGTGCAGAGGCAGCAGAATGGAATGAAACATAACCATTCGAAACTTTGACTTCTTTACATACTGATTCTGACTGCTTAGACCCAAAATTGGTCTTAGGCCCCCTGTCTTCTTTGGCAGCAAAAAGAAGTGGGAGCAAGTTCCAAATCCTAATTGTTTGGTTGGGACCTCCTGGATGACTCTCTTTTGTAGCAGCTTTTGGACTTCTTGAGCTGCATACTCCCTCTGACTGGGTGGAAAATTGGGGAGTTTCTTCCTGGGTCGAGGATGTGGAAACGGAGAAAGGAATGTAATAACCTCTGGATATTTTGCTTAGCACCGAAGTCACAGTTTGTAATATTTGTCCATGCATCTAGGTGCAGGGAAAGATGACCCCCGACTGCCTCCAGAGACGGACAGTTGGGCAGCACTTCAAGAGCGCTGCTAGGGCCCGTCAGAAAAGGAATCTCTAAAGCCCTGGATCTGCGGACCCCATCTGTCCCTGTGGCAACATCTGCCATTGAAACCTCCCTTTCTGTCCCTGCCTCTGGAGGAAGCGTCTCCCTGCAAGTCCTGAAAATTTCCCTGAGATGTCTGGAACCGCATTTTCTTGCCATCTCAGTGATTCCTAGAAAACATTAATTGAGGGGTAGAAAACTAGATTCTGACAGCAGGCAGGGCAGTTAAGTGTCTCTAACTGATGACCCAAACAAAGAGGAGCCACAAAATGGGGCATTTACGAAAGATGTCTTAAAGGTTTCCATGAAATCTCAAAGCCTCATCCAGGCTGTGTGGGATATTAACCTCATCGAGTAGTTGGCAACAGAAGAAAGAGTGGCCAGTTAGGGAGAAACCTTCTGGAAGTCTTCTGCCAACATAGACTCAGCGAGAGAATTTGAAAACTGTTTAATCAAATCTCTCTGCAAACAGGTAAAATGTGCCAGGTAATTTAACCACCTCAGCACAAAAGTAGCTGAGGCGTAAATGCTCTTTCCGAATCTGTCCATCACTCTGGACTCCCTGTTTAGTGGCTGGACAGTGGAGCTTTATTCCACTAGCTCCTTCTTCACAGTCCCTGCCACAGCCATGGCATCAACAGGAATGCCCTTACTCCAATGAAGTCGATCAGCATGAGGGGATAGAAATTTATCTGGCCAACTGGGGACAGGTTCGACAGTGCCCAGTTCCTTCCAAGCTCAGCGGAAGACTAGGTGGATAAGCAAATCTGCTAGGGGAAGGGGGGGGGGTTACCCAAGACATAGATGGGCCAAGCCCTGAAAGCCTCCAGGAACACAGACTCTTCAGGAGAAGGATTTTGGAAGGACCAGCCACCTTTTTGTCTAAAGATTTCCAAGATGCCCCAGAAGAAAACACTGTCAAGTGGCGATTGAGGGGATCCTCCGCCTTTATCAAAGTCAGTGTCCTCTGTAAGGGATTCCATGGGGGAGTCCATGTGCCTACTCTTCCATGCCCTCTTCCAAGGAACCTCCTCAGTGGGGTGTTCCAGGGTGGTTATCAGAAGAGGTTAATTACAAGCCAAAAGAAATGATTATAAAGAAAAAAAAAAGTTCTGCCCTGGCACTCACCTGCATACTGCTATTGCCTGCTGCTAGACTTGTACAAAGTATGTGCTACCCTGAGTTTCTCATTCTTGAAAGTGAGGAGGAAAGGAACTTCTTGCCTTCTTCCTGGTCCTGGCTGTTCAGGTTTCCTCTCTTGCTTAGGTCAGCAACAGCATCACGCACACAAGTTGCGATAACTTGACAAGCTGCTGACCCTAACAGATTGGTCCCCATTAAATTTATGCAGTTAAAACCGCAATTACTTTTGGATATTTTTTTTGATGTATGACCAGATTCCCTGGCTGATTTTAAAACAGCCTAGAAGTTTTTTTCATTCTTTTTTTAATAATTTACATCCGAATTCAAGCTGTGGTCTGAGCTGAGCTGTGGTTACAGCCAGAGGTCTGTGAAGAGACACGCAGATGCTATGAGTAGCTTAAGTTAACTAAGTGAATCTTTTTTTTTTCATAAAAACACTTAATTAAAAAAATAAATCAACTAACAAAAGTGTGAGAACTATAGTCCAGCAGTCCAATGTCATGAGCTACCCTGCTGAATTTACTGTCACCCATCCATTCATCTAAATTAGGTTTGAATAGAATAAGGGAAGTATTCTGCTTTATGTAGAGTAGAAGACAATTCCACAGAAGCAGAATTCTCTCTGATATATACCAGCTCCTCCAAAATGCTCTATTTATGTTGCAGAAGAGACTGAGATTTCTTGAGCAGGTGTCTAATGCCACCACTGGACTCGAGAATGTGTAACAAGTTTGACATGACAGACTTTGATGGGGCTCTATATGGAAGGCAGAGATCTTCTAAGTATCTTAGAAGCAACTAAGGGACAGGGAAAAGCTTAGAGATGGTCCGCATAGCTTTTATGATTTAGGCCCATGATTTTCTTAGTGAGGAATTGTTACAGTCATGCCAGTTGTGAAGAGTACAACCACAGAGAAATTATTACTAAATGATCGACCTACTGAGAGCAAGTACAGTGGAATTATTGCATCCCCTGGAAGTGGATGCCATACATTTAGATATAAGCTTGCAATGAAAAAGGGGCTTCCTTACAAAAGTAGATATGGGGTGATCAAAATACAGTTTGCTGCTGACACAGGTTCCCAAATCCTTGACTACAGGATCAACTTTCAAGGAAGGGTATTGTCAAAGAGACAGTTATAGGAGTGAGGGGAGTCTTGCTTGCCAAAGGATATGATTACACATTTTGTGCCATTTAGTTTTATTCTATAGTTTTGACACCAGCTATTTGTATGGGAGAAGTCTTCTTGCAACATCATGGTGTCCTTAGATGAGTTTATGATGTACAGGTTTGTGATCATCTGCAGGCTTGATTAGTCACAAACCCTTAATGTCAGCTTTAACCTCTGAGAAGTAAATGCCAAAGAACAGCCAGCAGACTAAACCCTGGGGTATACCTTAACTGACATGTCTTTCGAAAGAGGTAGAGGCACCAAGCCTTATTTTCTGGGTTCTGTTTGTGAGCCAGTTTGCTATCAAATGAGTTACATAGATAAAGTGTTCAAACTAAATGGAAATCTCTTAAGATACTTCAGTGGGAGATGCTGTCAAAAATCTTCTAGAAATGTGGTGTGTACCAATTTGCCCTCATCCACTGGTACAGCAACATTCTGAAGAAGTCAACAAAGTTAAGTAGGCAGGACCTGCCATTGTCGAATCTGAATTGACTTGGGTCAAGAGTCTGCAGGTTAAATATATCCTTATTTATTAATTTCATAATGATCACTTCCATAGACGTATAGATGAGACTTATGGGTCTATAATTACCTGAATCCAATGAAGCCCATCACAGTGTGAGGGAATGACTGCAATTATCCTTCAATTCTCTCTCACAAAGCTAGCTTTAAGGCTAATACTGAATAACCTCTGCAGGGCAGATATGAAAAGTCATGATTCAGGCTGACCAGGAAGTAGCCAGGTATGTGCACAGCCCTACAGAAGTACAGCTCTTGCCCTAAGATAGTACCTTGAGGACTTGTTCTTGCCAGATCTGAGGAAGGTTTTCAATAAATTCCAGTCTTAGTATACCCATCCCATTCATATTTGACATACCTGAGGTTTTTACACCATTTTTTGCCGTTTTTCTAATTTCTAGAAAGTTAATTTATTTCTGTATGCTTTTGACTGAGCCTGCCAACTACTATAAACCCACTATCAGTGTTCAGCCCAATCATTCCCTTATGCTTGGTATCCTGAGCATGCAGGCAAGAGTTAGCAAGACAGGCCATCATCCAGAGTGCTATGGAGATGGTCTGTACCTTCACATCATCCCAGCAATTATGGTGTTTCTAGTGAGATCCTAACCTTGCCTCTGAAGGCTGACATCAGCCCGCACTGGACTGTAATGCATCCTACATCCTCTGGGTAATTCTCTGTGTTTCACTCACACAACTATGCGGGCTAATGTCATTAGCTAGGAATATCCAAGCTTACATCCTCAGTCTTTGCCATTTTATTGTCATGCAAGCCTCTGTTTGCATAGTGGAGACTGGCTGACTGAAACTACCACTTCCTTTAATCTAGATGGGCAAGCTGGCATCAGCCAGGTTTTACAATGCCTAAGAAGCTTGATAAACTCTGATCTAAGCTGAAGGCAGGGCTTTTAGCCCTCTTTGCCAAATTGCCAAGCAACTTAGAGAGTTCACTGTTGACACTTAAGCATGTTGAGGTGAATCTTAAATCAATGCAAATGTGCAAAAAAACAAGATCTGTATATACTGCTTGGATCTCGCATCACAAATCAGAAGACCGCTCTACCTGTAAACTATTTAACACAGCAGATTTTTACATGTGGGCTTACAAAGGTAGTCAGAAGCTCATAAGTATCCAACTCTACAAAATCTTTGGCACCTGACATCATCAGGATGCCAACTTCTACATCTCAGCAGTACTCCACAGATGACAGGTTACCTAAAAGAGACTTCAAAGTTGCTTTTTTCTCCTACATGCTTTTTACTTCCATACCTGCCAACCACCTAGCCTCTCCCTATCAGTTCAGGGCCCTGCCTGGTTATCCCAACAAGAATGGGAGAGCCAAATGGAAGGACAATCACTCAAAGAAGAAAGTGATCTGTATCTTTGCCAACATCTCAGCAACGACAGCATTTCTGTTACAGCCCTACATCTATTCCTGGTGGCTGATGAGAAGACCAATATCATCAAGGGAGCATCCTTCGTCTTCCACGTGTGTGCATCCACTCGCATGCGAGTACTACCACATAACGAGTGCTACCATAACTGACCCATGATTTCCAAGCCTACATTCTCCTCCTGGCCTATTAAGTGGTATTTAAACCTCTATTTCTATACTGGCATATGACTGCCTGATATCACCAATGACTTTCCCAGGAAGGGTGATCTGGCACTGACTGCTCATTCCTATCTTCTCCCATGAGCTCTTCCAGAATCCAAACCACTATTTGAACTCTGGTTATCTGAATTATAGTATGAGCTTTATCCCTCTATACCATAAAACCAAGCGCCTTCAAGATTGCTTTTGCTAACAACTTAATCAATGAAAGCAAACAACAAGGTGTTAAAAATACTGTCACAGAAAGCAACAAGCATCTTCCCCATGTTGAAGACTACTACTACTCGCAGTAGAATAAGTCATGTCCACAGCAGACCCTGGTTACCTATTCCTCTGCTGCCTCTGTTACTTTTAAACTAATACTCAACTAACTGATGTACCTACTAGGGAACATATCTAAAAGCCCATGGATGCTGCTTCTAACATGCCACTTGGTAGACATTGAAAAGCCTTATGAAACATGCCTCTGGAAGACCCAGGACACTGCCCCAGCCTCAGTTTTACTTTTCTTTTTTGGATGTATTGTGGAAAGCATTCCAGGAATTAACTAATGTACTGGCTGCCTTAACTACTATTACTACTACAACAACAAAAATGCTTCCTAGCTATCACATCCCAAAATGGGAAGAAGAATTCTCAAGCAATATAAAATATGTGAAAAACTGAAGCACATACAACTTCCTGCTTATTTAAAAAATCACGCCATGCTCTCTTCTCCCCAACATGGATTCTATTCATGGAGGTGCACCACTTCTGCAATTTTATAATCCACATTCTACTAAACATGAATAAATGCAACTTTTCTGAGGCTATAGTGACAGATTTAACAAAAGTTTTTAACTCAGCTGACCACACTATATGTAATTCTTCAGTCCCACTGTTACAGACCGTTTTAGCAACTACCTTAACCCAACAGACTATTCCAAGTGAAACTCGGTGTCTCATTTTCATAATTGACAATACTTAATCAGGGAGCTCTACGAGAAACAATCCTTACCCCCATTTTTTCTCATTGTAAAACATTTAAATTCCCTCAGTTTCACACAAAATTATCTTCTTTATACTGATGACAAGGTTCTTTACAGGTCTAACACAAACTCAAATATAATTAAACAAACCTTGGACAAGATCTCTCCACTTTAACTGAAATGACACCATACTGAAGCAGAGTTTTTACAAACACTGACATCATCTTGTTACAGTCCAGTTGAGTGGGGGTCCAGAGGGAACTAGGAAACAGAAGGATACAGCTGATGCCAGACATGAGGAAAGGAGTCAGGGAAGCTTGTGTTCTGAAGAGAAGCTCCTTATTCTTATCCTCAGAGCAGTCTGTGGTTCCTGAAGATTCTTGTCAAAGAGGAGAACCAGTGGTTGAGATGCTAAGAGTGTCACGTAATAGTGTTTTTATTTTTATAAATCCTGTCATTTTACTGAAGAGGAGAAGCAAACCTGGATGAGCTGAACAGGTTACCATTGGTCTGAGTACATTAGCTGAGGAAAATCTCCCCAGTATGGAAGTGTCCGATTTATCAATTCTTTTTTTTTCCCATCCCGGACAATCCAGTTTGCCCTTGCCATGGTTTCTATCCTTCAGTTTATCTTTTCCCTTGCTCTTTTATCCTTCTCTTTAGTCTGATCTAAGTCCTTAAGGCCCAGTTTGTTATGCTGATCCAGAAGGGTCCCTGAACTAAATTTTTAGATAAATGGCAATTTGAATCTATTTCTCACCCCAAGGCATATGACACACAACACACATCTCATGTGAATCTTGGGGAGGAATTTTGTGTCTGAACTGCATGCACTTTTTAAACCCAGGAGCTTTTCAACAACATTTAGTAAAGGCATAAAATAGGCCAAAAATACCCACAAACAATAGTACATCCTTTGAAAGATCTGAGGAACAAGCAGGAAATCCAACAATACAAAGTCTTTAACCACTCTAAGACTATAGGCTAGAAAGAAATACAAAGCTTTTTTTTTTAACATAAGGGTTGAGGAGAGAACCTTATGTGGTCCAGGTGAAGAGTAGGAAAAAAATCAGATTAGAAAACTGGCGACAGTGAGTGTTAGCTAACTTATCAGACTAAGGACAAGAAGAAAGACAGACTTCTCTCTCGAGAATAATAATCAGCTTGAGAAGAACACAGTCAATGAAGCTCCCAAATGTGGTGACAAAATCTGGAGACAGAGAAGAGATCAATGGGTCATGGGACAGGGGAGGATCTCAAGCCTGTAGGAGCTCACTTGTTGACATGAAGATAAACCGCCAAGGCTTCAAAATGCATCAGTTCCAGTGTAATGACAGAACTATAAATACTGCACATTTTGCTATTGTAATTTAGTTATTTTTCTCCTGTTTTACAACCTGGGTAGTATGTAAAAAAGGACCACTGTGACCAGTCCTGAACCATGGTAAATAAATGCAAATAAATATAAAAATATAAAATGAATAAATAAATCACATGACTAATGAAGAGGACTCAGTCAGGCTCTGAAGTGCAGGGAAACTGTCTCAGAAAGTACAGCTGTGTAAAATCTTACTATCGCGGTAAGATGTCCTTCTCTTCACTGCTGCAGTACTCTTAACACATGGGATATAGCCTGCAAGGTGACCAGACATCCGGCCAGTATACCAAAGCCTTTAGGATGCCATAGGTTACGCCATATGTCACTAGTAAGCTCCTCACATAGAAGAGGGCATAAAAGGGATGTCCGAATGCATCCTCCTCAGAACGGACAGTCTCAGCAGGAACACCAGTCCAAGGAAGGAAGATGTGAGCAACACATCCAGAAGAAAAGTACCACTGGGACGAAGGGTGGGAGTGAATACTGCAGCAGTAAAGAGAGAGACATCTACCATTATGGTAAGATATTACACAACTGTCCTACATCCTCCCATTCACTGCTGGAGTACTCAACACATGGGAGAGTGCCAAAGCTTAAGAAGAACCCAGGGATAGAAAAAAACTTGCAGAGCTCTCAATGAACCCATGCAAAATGCCCCTTGCAAAACCAGCCCCAGCTCTAGATATTGCATCCAGTTTGCAATGTTTGGTGGAAGTATGCACTGTAGTCCAAGTAGCTGCTTCAAGGATGGAGTTAGTTTCTAACCCCTTGAAAAAAGCAACAGGGGAAGCAACAGTTCTGGTGAAAGAGCCTTAGCGAGGAAGGCTTTTAACATGATGAACATAGCAAAAAGAAATAGCTTTAGAAATCTAAGAAGAAACAGTCTGCTTGGAAACAGCCACCCCTAAAAACCTAGGGTGAAAAGAAACAAAAAGCTGATCAGACTTTCTAATAATTTTAGTCTTATCCAAGTAAAATCCAAGTTGTCTATGCACATCTAAGGTGTGAAGAACCCTCTCACTAGAAGACTGTGGAGAAGGGAAAAAGGTAGGCAATTGAATAGACTAATTCAGGGACAGCTCATTCACCAACTTAGGCATAAAGGAAGGATTAGTATGCAGGGACACCCTGTCCTTATGAAAAATAAGAAGGGGAGGGCAAGCCATAACAGCCAGAAGGTCAGACACTCATCTGGCAAAAGTAATGGCCAACACAACTCGTTTTCCAGGAACAATGCTGCAAGGAAGCTGAGGCAGCAGGCTCAAACGGAGCCCAAGTAAATTTCTCCAAGACAAAATTAAAATCCCAAGGAGAGGGAACAGGCTTCCTGGGAGGTCTAATATGAAGGATGCCTTTAAGAACGGTTTATCGTCAAATGTAGAAGCTAATGGAGGAAATCAAGGCAGACAAGCAGAAACAGCTGAAAAATGAGCCTTAACCAAAGAGTAGGCCAAACTGGCATTGAACAATTCACACAAAAAAGATTGAACCAAAGGAACATCCACAGTAAGTGGATCTAGGTTTCTTGAATGACACCAAATAGAAAAAAACTCTTCCATTTGGATAAGTAGGACTTCCTGGTATACGGCTTCCTGGCCTCTTGCAGGACCCTAACCATGGAATCAAAATCTTATTACCCACACAGTCAGCTGAAGAGTAGACAAGGAAGGATAGATGAGAGATCCTTCGTCTTGTGTGAGTAGGTCTACCCTGTGAGGTAACTTGTCGTGATGACCCTTGGCAAGGCGGAGAAGAAAAGGGAACCAATGCTGCCATGGGCAAAAGGGAGTCACCAGCAAGATTTCTGGAGAATCTGTTAAATCTTGTTCAGGACTTTTGGAATAACAGGTAGGGGAGGGAAGACATACAGAAACATGAGAATGAGTGTGTGTCCACTTTCCACACCAGAGGACTAGGGACCCTGGCACAAAACTGTGGAAGCACTTTGTTTATGTGGGAGGCAAACAGATCTACTTGAGGAGTACCCCATTGGTGGACAATGTCCAGAAACACATCCCTGTGAAGCAGAAGTGTCTGCCACTGAATTTTGAGATGAAGGAATGAACACTTCATGAAGGGTCAGCTAAGATCCCAAACCAGGAGTGCTAGCTGGCAAAGGAGGTAGGACTTCACCCCCCTCCCACTTGTTCACATACCAAAGGATGGGGTGATGTCTGTGAACACCATGAGAGGTCCTGGGGGAAAACAGAGGATGAAAAGTTTGCAGAGCCATCAGCAATGCCCTTCATCTCTCTGATGGTGATGTGCTCCCTTCTGTTGAAGAGGAGACCAAATGCCCTGAAACTTGAAAGAGCTGTGAGCTGCACCTCCTCCCACAACTGAGGTATCAAGTTTGGTTTTCTGCTTCTTTTTAAGAGGAACATCAGCCCTGTGAAACATGGAGGGACTGGACAAAAGCCTACATTCAATGACGTTCGTGTCAGTATGTCCTCCCTTACTAAAATTTGTAGAATACCTCGAGGGCCTTTGAAATGATTAACCACAGTTCCCAGTTTGTCCAAAGTGAGCAGCTGCCAAGATGATGGCTCCATGATCGCCTATTGCCTCACCAAATGCCCTGAACCTTGAAAGAGCTGTGAGCTGCACCTCATCCCACATCTGAAGTATCTGTGAACAACTCCTGAACTGGGAGAGGTGGATGAAAAGAAGGCCTGGATTTAGGGACAGTTGCTGAATCCACCATTGCAATTCTTTCTTTAGGCAGGATAGAAGAGGAACTAGAAAATATGGAGGATGTGCATGCTGTTGCCACACTGATTTTAGGAACCACTGGAGCTTCCTCATGTGAGGTTTGGCTAGAGGGCACATGGGAATAGTGGATGCCATAAACGCCACAATTCTCAAATACTCCCTAGCCATAATGGAGGGCAGGAAAAGAAGATTCTGGAAATAAGCAAGTGCCTCAGCCTTTGGAAGAGACAGGGATGCCAGCATAGACACTGTCTGTATCCTGCA
This sequence comes from Protopterus annectens, assembly GCF_019279795.1. Taxonomy (NCBI): domain Eukaryota; kingdom Metazoa; phylum Chordata; order Ceratodontiformes; family Protopteridae; genus Protopterus; species Protopterus annectens. Next base: position 545,179,278 of record NC_056725.1, on the reverse strand, counting down.
CCCCAGGAACACCTGGCCCTGAGGAGGAGTCAGAGAAATCTTTTTGAAATTTATAGTGAACTTCAGGCCTTGCAGAAGAGAAATGGCAAAGTGGAGATTTTGCAACAAAACCTCTGGTGAGAGTGCCTGATATAGGAGGTCATCCAGACAGGGGAAGATCTGAATCCCCTAAATCTGCAAAAGGCAGTCACAGGTTCTAGGCATATGGCAAATACCCTTGGAGCAGTAGAAAGGCCAAAGGGCAAAGCAGAGAACTGAAAATGCAAGGAAGCAACAGAAAAACATAAAAACTTCCTGAAAAGGGGATGAATAGGAATATGGAGGTAAGCATCCCTGATATCCAGAGAAACAAGGAAGGCCTGAGGTAGGAGAGGAACAATGTTTAAAGTGAAAACATTTGGAAAGTGGGCAGCTTCAGGAAGGTGTTTAGATAACAGAGATCCCAAATGGGTCTCCAAGTGCCTTCTTTTCTTGGAACCAGAAACATTCTGGAGTAAAATCCCTTCCCTCCCTGGGCATCAGGGAATTCTTTAACAGAGCCTTCAGCCTGAAGTTCCTGAATAACCTCTGGAAAAAGACGTAACTCATCTTGAGAAAGTTGAGAAATGCCCATGAAGGGAGGTAGAGATTTCCAAACCATGAAGTAGCCTAGGCAAATAATGAACAGGACCCAAGAGTTTTGGGTAATGTGTGAACAAAGAGTAAAAGAGACAGACAGATGAAGAGAAAGAGGAATGTGACTGGGAAGAGCGTGGTAGTCAGACAGGCCCTGTTTTGTCAAAGAAGGTCTGCTTCTGAAGAGGAGTACAATGAGTGGGCTTACCTAGAGGAACTCTTTTACCTCCTATCTTACTTTTTTGCTGAGGTCAAGGCTGCCTATGAACAAAGGCAAACTTAGAAGGATAAAGAATACCTGTGTAAAATCTTACTGTAACCATGGATGTCCTTCTCTTCTATATTGCAGTATTCTTAACATGGGGGATTCACTGCCAAAGGTGGTCCCAATGTTCAGCCAATATAAAAAAAGACTAACACTGAAAGGTACATAGGATGTCGCATGTAGGCCAGCAGCTGGTGTAGGCCATAAAAGTGATGTCCACATGTACCATCCTCAGAAGTGAACCCCCTAGTAAGAACACCAGCCTTAGGAGCAAAGAAGGTAAAGCAAACATCCAGGGAAAAAGACAAAAATGAGGGGGAAGGTGGGAAGGTTAGAATACTGCAACACAGAAGAGAAGGACATCTATGGTTATACTAAGATTTTACACATATATTCAATCTCCTTCTATTCTTATGCTGCAGTATTCATAACATGAGGGAGAATAACAAAGCTCATGAAGAAGAAAGGGAGGGAGAAGGAACAGAGGTGCTTTCTAAAAAGCCATGGAGAATGGCTCTAGCAAAGCCAGCACTAGATTTGGAGATGACATCCAATTTATGTCTAGTGAAGGTATGAACAGAAGACTAGGTACCCGCTTCCAAGAAGGTGTTATCATCCAAACCTTTAAAAAAAGCACCTGAAGAAGCCACAGCTCTCGTAGAATGAGCCTTAACAGGAGTAGAAATGCTCTTACCATGAGAAACACAGCAAAAGGAAATAATCCTAAAAATCTGCTTGGAAACAGGCTTTCCCAGAGCCCTGGGATGAAAAAAAACAAAAAGCTGATCAGATTTCCTGACAGCCTAAGTTTTATTCAAGTAAAATCTGAGTTGTCTATGCACATCCAAGGTGTGTAAAACTGTCTCATTAGATTATTGTGGAGAGGGGAAAAAAGTGGGCAAATGAATAGATTGCTTAAGTGACAACTCATTCACAACACTGGGCACAAAAAAAGGGTTAGTACGCAAGGAAACCTTATCCTTATGGAAAACCAGGAAGGGAGGAGAAGCCATCAAGGCTTGAAGTAAGGACACAACAGGCTGTCCTCAGCAAATATGGCAAGTGCACGGCAACAAAAACTAATGTAATAGTCAAAAATGAAAAGCCAATGCAGAGTGGTGTGTAGAATACAAATGTAATATGGCAACAGACCTGTTTCGGCAAAAATGACATAGCCTTCTTCAGTGTTACCAAACATGTAATTTTTGCCAAAACCGGTCTGTTGCCACATTAAATTTGTATTCTACAAACCACTCTATGCTGGCTTTTCATTTTTGACTATAGAAGTAAGGACACCCTCGTGGCTGAAGTGATGGCAAACAATAACACAGTCTTCTAAGTACAGTGTTGCAGGGAAGTTGTAGCTGCAAGTGCAGACCGAGCCATAGTGAGTTTTTGCAAGACAAAATTGAGGTCCCGAGGAAGAAGAACAGGCTTCCTGGAAGGTCTGATGTGAAGGAAGACTTTAGGGAAGATTTTAACCTCCAATTTAGAGGCCAAAGGAGAAGACAAAGGCAACCAAGCAGAAATGGTTGACAGATGAGCTTTCACAAAGGAATAAAGCCAACCCAGCCTTCAGCAGTTCTCAAAAGTAAGGTAAAACGAGAGGTAAAGCCATAGTAAGTAGAGGTCCAGTTTACGAGAAAGACGCCAGATGTAAAACCTCTTCTGTTTGGATAAGTAAGATTTCCTAGTATTGGGTTTTCTGGCCTCTTGCAGAACCCTAAGCACTTCCTTTGAAAAGAGGAGTCTGAAAGCAATCAGAAGCCTATCACAAACGGTGTCAGATGTACAGCTGACAGGTGTGGGTTTACGAGAAATCTCTTGTCTTGTGTGAGATCCACCCTGTGAGATAACTTGTGATGACGACCCTTGGCTAAATGCAGAAGAAGAGGGAATCAATGCTGTCTTGGCTAAAATGGAGTCACCAGCAAGATTTTTGGTTTGTCCTGCTGAATCTTCATCAGAATTTTCTGAACAAGAGGGAAGGGGGGAATGCGTAGAGAAATGTCCCCTTCCATGACAAAAAAAGGATGTTCATTTTCCACAATGAAGAGTCTGGCACAAAACTTTGTAAACTGTCTGTTCAGAAGGGAGGCAAACAGATGTACTTGAAGAATAAGAACAAAATTAAGATCCCAGGAAGGTGGAATAGGCTTTCTTGGGAGGTCTGACATGAAGGACGCCTTTAAGAAATTACTTGATCTGAAACCTAGAGGGCAGAGGAGGAGTGAATGGCAGACAAGCAGAGATGGCTGAAAGGTGAGCTTTAACAGAAGAAGATTAAGCCAATCCAGCATGGGGCAATTCACACAAATAAGACAACCAGGGGATCTCCACAGAAAGTAGATCCTGGTTATGAGCAAGACAGCAAACAGCACATCTCTTCCATTTGGATAAACAGGATTTCCTGGTGGTGGGTTTCTTGACCTTCTGCAGAACCCCAAGCACGCCTTGAGAAAAAAAAAAGGTGCCTAAAAGGGATCAACACCCTATCAACCACAATGTCAGTCGAAGAGTGGACAAGTGAGGATGGATGAGATATCACTTGTCTTGTGTGAGTAGGTCCACCCTGTGAGGTAACTCGTAATGATTGCCCTTGGCTAGGTGTAGAAGAGGAGGAAACCAATGCTGTCTAGACCAAAAGGGGGTCACCAACAAGATTTTGGGTGAGTCCTGCTCTATCTTGAGCAAGACCCTCTGAAAGAGAGGAAGGGGAGGGAAGGCATACAGAAACATCCTCTTCGAAGAAAAAGATAGGACGTCCACTATCGAAAGCCAGAAGACTAGGGACTATGGTGCAAAAAAAAAAAGAGGAAGTTGTCTGTTCAAAGGGGAGGCAAAATGATTTACCTGGAAAGTACCCCACAGATGGACAATGTCCAGAAACACATCTCTGTGAAGCATCTGCTTGTCAGCCTGTGTTATGGACTTGATGAGAGAGCCTACAACTATGTTCAGCTCTGAAGGAATATATGCAGCCTGAAGAGTCACTTGATACTAGAAAACCTAGATCCCAAACTTGAAGGGCTAGCCTGCAAAGAAGGTAGGACCATGTCCCTCCTTGACTTATTTTTATTTATTTAACATTTGTTTACTGGGAAAGTCCAACTTGGAACAAAGCCAACTTTTGGAAGAGGCCTGAGAAGAAACACTCCAGATGCATATCTTTGTAACATGGGAGGAAACTGGAGCACCTGGAGGAAACCCACATAGACGCAGGGAAAACATTCAGACTCCGCACAGAAGGCATCCCTGCCAAGAATCGAACTGGAAAACCTCTTGCTGTGAGGTGACAACACAACTGCTGCTCCACTGCCCCATCCTTGTTTGTTGATTTATCACATTACTGTGGTATTGTCTGTAAAGACTTTGAGAGGCCCAGGAAGAAAAACAGACCAAAAGGCCTGAAGGACAAAAAGGACAGCTCTCAGCTCCTTGAAACTGACATGGTCTGACCTCTGATGAGGGGGGGCTAGATACCCTAGACCCTGAGGGGACTAAAAGTCGTCCCCCACCCTGTGTCTAAGGCATCTGAAAAAAGTTGCTGGGGACTGGGTGCTGAAAAGTAAGTCCCTGATTGACAGTCAGCTGATGCATCCACCACAGAAGCTCAAGCTTGAGACATGGAAGAAGAGGAGCTAGAAATCTAGAGGATAACAAGTACTGGAACCATATTGACTTCAGGAAAAGAACAGTTTTGTACCTACCATAAATGTAGATGTTCAAGTGCTAATACAGCTGCAGTAATCACAGATGGGTTCTCTGCCGTCAGGTGGTCCCTCGGTCGGCCGAATTCCAAAGTCTAGGTCTGGCGTCGGTTGTTGTCTCTTTCTCTCCTGACGTCAGTGAGGCCGGAGTATATAAGACACAGCCGACGCCATGTTCTTCAGTCTTTCTTGCCCCAGATGTCAGGTGCCCCCAGAAGGAAGGCAATACATAAATTATGTTTCTATGTATATACAAGCAATGCAATATAATCCAAAATCAGTAGTTGCAAGCAAATAAACCATAGAAGGATAACCCAGTCAGGTTGTATGAAGATGGTGTTAGGCCCCATGCCTTTACCAAGTGGGGAAGGAGGGAGGGAAACCTGTACGGCAGCTGTATTAGCACTCGAACATCTACATTTATGGTAGGTACAAAACTGTACTATGTTCATCGTGCATACAGCTGCAGTAATCACAGATGGGTAGAGTCCCAAAGCTACGACGGGTGGTAGGTACTAGGAGGAACTGGGCTGAGCCAGAATGCCCTGCAACACAGCAGTGGCAAAGCCTGCTCTAGTTCTGGAATATAAAGGCAGGTGGTAGTGTTTTGTGAAGGTATGTACAGAACTCCAAGTGGCTCCTTCCAAAATATCTTTGGTAGGAACTCCTCTGAGGAAGGCTGTAGAGGTAGCTGTGGCCCTGGTGGAGTGTGATCTGATACCAGTAGGAACAGATTTCCCATGATAGGAATAACAAAACCGTATGCAGTGGCCTATCCACTTTGAAATAGTCTGTTTGGTAACTGGCTTCCCTTGAGCCCCTACAGCATAGGACACAAAGAGTTGTTCTGAATTCCTGAAGGACTTTGTTCTGTCCAAATAATAACGTAGCTGCCTATGGATATCTAAAGAGTGTAGCCGCCTTTCCCCTTTGTTTTGAGGATTGGGGTAAAAGGTAGGTAGGTGTATGGCTTGATTTAAAGCTAACCTGGATACCACTTTAGGCATAAATGACGGGTTGGTACGAAGGGAAACCCTGTCCTGATGGAAAATGAGAAAGGGCTGCACCGCCATGAGGGCCTGTAGTTCCGAAACCCTACGAGCTGAAGTGATAGCCAGAAGGAAGGCTGTTTTCCAGGACAAATATTGCAAATCTGTTGAGGCAGCTGGTTCAAAAGGGGGCAATGTTAATTTTTCTAGTATGTAATTAAGATCCCAGGCTGGTATTGGTTGTTTCCTTGGTGGTCTTATATTCTTAGCCCCTCTGAGGAACTGTCGTAAGAGTGGGTGAGAAAATAAAGGAGGATCCGTGTTGAATTCTGCAGAAATGGCTGAGGCATGGATTTTTATGGAAGAAAATGATAGTCCACTGTTCAGCAGGTCTGTTAGATACTGTAATACTTGAGGCAAGTTCAGTTTTCTGGGGTCCTGGCCTTTTTTCTCATTCCAAGAGCAAAACCGCTCCCATTTTGCGGAGTAAGCTTTTCTAGTAGATGGCCTTCTGGCCTCCAAAATGACATCCTGCACATCCCTGGAGAGTAGGGTCTGTTGTGGTGTTAAGGAATTTTCCATGCAGCGAGATTGAGTGTTTTCAGCTGACTGTGAAAAGTTTTGTAGCTGTGCTGAGTCAGCAGAAGAGGAATTAGAGGCAGGGACCAGGGAGGAGTATGTGTTAGGCTCCTCAGGAGTGGGTACCAGTGTTGCCTTGGTCAATCTGGAGCAATCAGTATCATCTTCGGTCTGTCTGCTCTTGCTTTCAAAAGCACCTTGGGCAGAAGAGGCACAGGTGGGAATGCGTAAACTGTCCATGCTGTCCAACTGAATGAAAGGGCGTCCACTCTCCAAGCCTTTGGATGAAAAGTCCTCGAACAAAACTTTTCCAATTGATGATTCCTGTGGGAGGCAAAAAGATCTATGTCTGGCCTCCCCCACGCTTGGATTATCTCTGTAAACACCTGATGATGTAAGTTCCATTCGTGTGGATCTGTCATATTTCTGCTTAGATTGTCTGCCAGCGTGTTTTCCAATCCTGGCAAGTACTGTGCTTGAAGTTCGATTTGCCATTCCAGAGCCAATTTCCAAAGAGTCATGGCTAGTCTGCACAAGGGGTATGAATGTGTTCCTCCTTGTTTGTTTATGTACCACATTACTGTGGTGTTGTCTGTTCTTATCAGTAATTGTCCTGGATGCAGGAAGTCCTTGAAAGCTGTAATTGCATTTATTACTGCTAGCATTTCTTTTTGATTGATGTGCAGGTGCTTTTCTTTTTGGGACCATTTGCCCTGGATGCACCTGTCCGTCGTGTGCGCCCCCCAAGCGTAATCTGAGGCGTTTGTTGTGATAACTTGCTCTGCCTGAGGCTTGCAGAATGGGAGGCCTTCGTTTGCTTGACATGCTTGGGACCACCATAGAAATTCCTTTTGCAAACATGGGATTATTGGTAGTATTGTTTCCAAACTGTGACTGTGTTGAGACCATAGGTTTTTTAGGTACCATTGAAGTTTCCTCATATGCAGCTTTGCACATGGGATTAAAAGAATGCAAGATGCCATGAATCCCAGAGCCTGCAGGATTTTCCTTGCAGTAAGCCTGGTACTTTTTGCTAGTATTTTGAAGTACTGAGATAGTTGCCCTTGTTTTTCTGGCGTAAAATAGGCCATCTGGGTGTTTGTGTCCAAGTTGGCACCCAGGAAGGTTATTTTCTGAGATGGTGTTAGCCTTGATTTCGCTTTGTATCCCAGAGCATGCAATAGCCGTGTCACATATGTCAGATGTTCCAGAAGTATGTGCTTGCTGTCCGCTTGGATCAGGCAGTCGTCCAAATAAGGGTAAATTTGTATCCCTTGAAGTCTGCAGTAGGCAGTCACTGATGCCAGGCACTTTGTGAATACTCTGGGCGCAGTAGATAAGCCAAAGGGCAATGCAGAGAATTGATAGCGGATTGAACCTGCAAGAAATCTGAGGTATCTTCTGCAGCTTTGTCTGATTGGGACATGCAGGTATGCCTCCTTGAGGTCCAATGTTACCAGCCAAAACACCTTGCCCAGCATGGGAAGAAGTTGCTGTAATGTGAGCATCTTGAATTTTGGTACGAGTAGAAATGTGTTTAAGATGGATAAGTCCAAAATGGGTCTCCAGTCGGTTCCTTTCCTTGGTACCAGAAAAAGCCTTGAATAAAAACCTTGACCTTGTTCGTGAGAAGGTACCTCTTGAATAGCTCTCATGCTTAAGAGCTTTGAAATTTGTAGTTGTGCCTCTGCCCTTTGAGTCTGTGGCAGGTTTGGCATGCCTCTCATTTTTGGAAGAGTGTGGAAATGAAATTTGTAGCCTCTGTTTATAATGTCCAGGATCCATTTGTCTGTTGTGACAATATGCCAATTGTTTGCAAATAATGCTAGCTTTCCTCCCAAAGGTGCTGCCAGCTGAGACGTGCTTGGCATGGAAATGAGGGAGTCATTGGGTTTGCTTCCTGTATTGTTGTGCACTGTCCTCGCCACCTCTTGGTGCTGGAGTTTGCCATTGTCGTCCTCTATATGATCCTTGTGATTGCCCTCTGCCCCTTGTGTGTCTGTATCTACCTCTTTGGGGCTTGTCAGTGGCTGGAAAGGACCAGTTCTTTGAAGGCCAATTTCTGCTAAAACGTGGTGGTTGGACCTGGAAAAAGGTTTTGACAGTTTGCATGGATTTGGCTTTTTCTTCCATTTTCCGTAATATCTCCTCAGCATTAGTACCAAACAGCACATCCTTTTGTAAAGGAGCATCTAGAAGTTTAGCTTTCACATGATCAGGCAAGTTTTGTTCTAAGCCAAGCATGTCTGCGAATGACTGATCCCGTAGCAGCCGCTCTACTTGAAGCCTCTAGGGCATCATAACCACATTGTAAAGTGTGTTTACCCACTTGCTCTGCACTATGCATCATATCCTGTAACTCCTTTAAATCTGGATGTTCAGGTTGAGACATTTTGTTCCTTAATTGTGATAACAGGAACTGTTGATATTTAAGCATATGAAACTGACAATTTAAGGCCCTCATGGCTAGGGTGGCCGAGGTACATACCTTTTTACCCCACCTTTCTAAAGATCTTGATTCCCTTTCTGCAGGAAGTGGATTCTTGGCAGTGGAGGCCTTCAATCCCTTGGGGCCTTGTGAAATGGTTTCAGGGTCAGCATTATGGCTTTTGAAGAGAAATTGGTGAGAGCTGGGTACTCTGTAATACCTATCAGGTTTGACTGGTGCAGGAGGCAGAGAATCCGAGTTAAGGCAAGCCTCCGAATAGACATCATCCAGTATGTCCAAAACAGGGGGTATAGCCAGAGGTCTGTGTTGAGGTAACAAAAGACATTCCCTAAGTCTTTTCTTGGAATCTGAAAAGTCTTGGCCTTCCCAATGGAAGTGTTCCCTCAAGGTGTGCAAGGTTTTCCCAAAGGAAAAATCCTCAGGAGGGGATACAGAAGGGATGGACTGTTCTGCATCCGAATCCTCAAAAGGAGAGTAAGAGTGTTCCTCTGCATCAGAACGTTCTGATAAAATGGATCCCTGATCAGAAGAGGGGGAATCTTCCTCCACTCTGGGTCTCTTGTCTGGAGGGGGTTGAGAACCTCTGATAATAGTAATTAAATCCTCAGCCATTTTAAGCATCTGTTTTTTAGGCATGGGACCTGGAGATGGGCCCTGTGCAACAGGCCTCGTGGGATGCCTGGCTGCTTTGGATTTAGTAAAGGCCTTAATTGAAAAAGAAGATGAGGGCCTAAATACACCATGGGTGGAGGTGGACCTGTCCACATTAGTAGGCTCAACATTAGCAAAGGCTTCGGTTGTAGTCTGGGAAAGGGCCGAGGTCCCAGCGGTCTCGGGTACAGAGGACACCGCCAAAGGAGTGTCGTCGGTAGTCAGGGACTGCAAAGGCGTCTCGCTGAGAACCGGACCACGTGTAGCCTGTTTTGGCGTGGTGTCGGCGGGGACCGCGGGCCTCGCGTGTCGGTCCTTTTCCTTGCGTTTTTTGGACAAAACGGTAGTTGGATTGTCCGACGACATTTTATAATCAAAAGCTTTACCAAAGTAGTGTTGGGCGAACTCCGCCCGACACTTAATAGTGCGTTTACTGAAGGTAGCGCAAAAGCGACAGCCCGAGACGTCGTGGTCTGGGCCTAAACAAGGTATGCAGAGGGAATGGAAATCCTTATGGGGTATTTGCTTCCCACAAGAAATACAATTATTAACTTTTTCTGACATTGGTCTGAGGCAAGAAAAGTTTCCCCAACGGGGTACTTAGCTTTAATGAAGACTTCGGTTTCCAAAATTTTCGTAATTCAGGAGCTGGCCGACCGGCACTTGCGAACTGCTTCTGCTTCGGGCACCGCGCAGCAAAAAAGACTGAAGAACATGGCGTCGGCTGTGTCTTATATACTCTGGCCTCACTGACGTCAGAAGAGAAAGCGACGACAACCGACGCCGGACCAAGACTTTGGAATTCGGCCAACCGAGGGACCGCCTGACAGCAGAAAACCCATCTATGATTACTGCAGCTGTATGCACGATGAACATCATAGGTTTTTTAGGTACCATTGAAGTTTCCTCATATGCAGCTTTGCACATGGGATTAAAAGAATGCAAGATGCCATGAAGCCCAGAGCCTGCAGGATTTTCCTTGCAGTAAGCCTGGTATATTTTGCTAGTATTTTGAAGTACTGAGTTAGTTGCCCCTGTTTTTCTGGCGTAAGATAGGCCATCTGGGTGTTTGTGTCCAAGTTGGCACCCAGGAAAGTTATTTTCTGAGATGGAGTTAGCCTGGATTTCTCTTTGTTGATGGTGTATCCCAGAGAATGCAGTAACCGTGTTACATATGTGCTTGCTGTCCGCTTGGATCAGGCAGTCGTCCAAATAAGGGTAAATTTGTATCCCTTGAAGTCTGCAGTAGGCAATCACTGATGCCAGGCACTTTGTGAATACTTTGGGTGCAGTAGATAAGCCAAAGGGGAATGCAGAGAATTGATAGTGGATAGTGGATTGAACCTGCAAGAAATCTGAGGTATCTTCTGCAGCTTTGTCTGATTGGGACATGCAGGTATGCCTCCTTGAGGTCCAATGTTACCAGCCAAAACTCCTTGCCCAGCATGGGAAGAAGCTGCTGTAATGTGAGCATCTTGAATTTTGGTATGAGTAAAAATGTGTTTAGGATGGATAAGTCCAAAATGGGTCTCCAGTCGGTTCCTTTCCTTGGTACCAGAAAAAGTCTTGAATAAAAACCTTGACCTTGTTTGTGAGTAGGTACCTCTTGAATAGCTCTCATTCTTATGAGCTTTGAAATTTGTAGTTGTGCCTCTGCCCTTTGATTGTGTGGCAGGTTTGGCATGCCTCTCATTTTTGGAAGAGTGTGGAATTGAAATTTGTAGCCTCCGTTTATAATGCCCAGGATCCATTTGTCTGTTGTGACAATATGCCAATTTCTTGCAAATAATGCTAGCTTTCCTCCCAAAGGTGCTGCCAGCTGACATGCTTGGCATGGAAATGAGGGAGTCATTGGATTTGTTTCCTGTATTGTTGTGCACTGTCTTCGCCACCTCTTGGTGCTGGAGTTTGCCATTGTCGGCCTCTATATGATCCTTGTGATTGTCCTCTGCCCCTTGTGCGTCTGTATCTACCTCTTTGGGGCTTGTCAGTGGCTGGAAAGGACCAGTTTTTTGAAGGCCAATTTCTGCTAAAACGTGGTGGTTGGACCTGTAAAAAAGCTTTGACAGTTTGCATAGATTTGGCTTTTTCTTCCATTTTCCGTAATATCTCCTCAGCATTAGTACCAAACAGCACATCCTTTTGTAAAGGAGCATCTAGAAGCTTTGCTTTCACATGATCAGGCAAGTTTTATTCCCTAAGCCAAGCATGTCTGCGAATGACTGATCCTGTAGCAGCCGCTCTACTTAAGGCCTCTAGGGCATCATAACCAGATTGTAAGGTGTGTTTACCCACTTGCTCTGCACTATGCATCATATCCTGTAACTCCTTCAAACCTGGTTGTTGAGGTTGAAACATTTTATTCCTTAATTGTGATAACAGGAACTGTTGATATTTAAGCATATGAAACTGACAATTTAAGGCCCTCATGGCTAGGGTGGCCGATGTATATACCTTTTTTCCCCACCTTTCTAAAGATCTTGACTCTCTTTCTGCAGGAAGTGGATTCTTGGCAGCGGAGGCCTTCAATCCCTTGGGGCCTTGAGAAATGGTTTCAGGGTCAGCATTATGGCTTTTGAAGAGAAATTGGTGAGAGTTAGGTACTCTGTAGTACCTATCAGGTTTGACTGGTGCAGGAGGCAGAGAATCCGGGTTAAGGCAAGCCTCCGAATAAACATCATCAAGTATGTCCAAAACAGGAGGTATCGCCAGAGGTCTGTGTTGAGGTAACAAAAGAAATTCCCTAAGTCTTTTCTTGGAATCTGAAAAGTCTTGGCCTTCCCAATGGAAGTGTTCCCTCAAAGTGTGCAAGGTTTCCCCAAAGGAAAAATCCTCAGGAGGAGATACAGAAGGAATGGACTGCTCTGCATCTGAATCCTCAAAAGGGGAGTAAGAGTGTTCCTCTACATCAGAATGTTCTAATAAAATGGATCCCTGATCAGAAGAGGGAGAATCTTCCTCCACTCTGGGTCTCTTGTCTGGAGGGGGTTGAGAACCCCTGATAAGAGTAATTAAATCCTCAGCCATTTTAGGCATCTGTTTTTTAGGCATGGGGCCTGGAGATGGGCCGTGTGCAACAGGCCTCTTGGGATGCCTGGCTGCTTTGGATTTAGTAAAGGCCTTAATAGAAAAAGAAGATGAGGGTCTAAAGACACCATGGGTGGAAGTGGACCTGTCCACATTAGTAGGCTCAACATTAGCAAAGGCTTCGGTGGTTGTAATCTGGGAAAGGGCCGAGGTACCAGCGGTCTCGGGTACAGAGGACACCGCCAAAGGAGTGTCGTTGGTAGTCAGGGACTGCAAAGGCATCTCGCTGAGAACCGGACCACGTGTAGCCTGTTTTGGCGTGGTGTCGGCGGGGACCGCGGGCCTCGCGTGTCGGTCCTTGTCCTTGCGTTTTTTGGACAAAACGGTATTCGGAGTGTCCGACGACATTTTATAATCAAAGGCTTTACCAAAATAGTGTTGGGCGAACTCCGCCCGACGCTTAATAGTGCGTTTATTGAAAGTAGCGCAAAAGCGACAGCCCGAGACGTCGTGGTCTGGGCCAAAACAAGGTATGCAGAGGGAATGGAAATCCTTATGCGGTATTTGCTTCCCACAAGAAATACAATTATTAACTTTTTCTGACATCGGTCTGAGGCAAGAAAAGTTTCCCCAACAGGGTACTTAGCTTTAATGAAGACTTCGGTTTCCAATATTTCCGTAATTCAGGAGCTGGCCGACCGGCACTTGCGAACTGCTTCTGCTTCGGGCACCGCGCGGCAAAAAAGACTGAAGAACATGGCGTCGGCTGTGTCTTATATACTCCGGCCTCACTGACATCAGGAGAGAAAGCGACAACAACCGATGCCGGACCTAGACTTTGGAATTCGGCCGACTGAGGGACCGCCTGACGGCAGAGAACCCATCTGTGATTACTGCAGCTGTATGCATGATGAACATCATTGTAGTTTTCTCATATGAAGCCTGGCTAGAGGTACCATAGGAATGGTGGAGCCCAAGAATCCTAGAACTCTGAGAAACTCCCTGGCCATAACTGAAACCTGAGGAAGAAGTGACAGAAAAAAGGCAATAAGAGATAGAGCTTTGGAAAGAGGCAGGGAGGCCATCATAGGGATGGTCTGGAGCCTGCAACCAAGAAACACATGATCCTGAGAAGAAACCAGGACATCATTTCTGGAATTTTATTGTAAAACCCAGGCTTTGCATGAGACAAATAGTAGAGTGAAGGTGGTGAATCAAGGTCTCGGGGGAGGAAGGCTGAATGAGTTGGTTGTTCAGATAAGGAAAGATTTAAACTCCTCTCATCCTGAAAAAAGCAAACAAAGGAGCAAGGCATTTCGTGAAAACCTTTGGAGCAGTAGATAGGCCAAATGACAAAGCATAGAACTGAAAATGCAAAGAAGAAACAGAGAAACGCAAAAACTTCCTGAAAACGGGATGAATAGGGATGTGAGGGTAAGCAATCTTGAGATCTAGAGAGACTAGGAAAGCCTGAGAAAGAAGAGGAATAAACAGGGTCTGAAGGGATAACATCCAGAAGGAAGGGATCCTGAGAAAGGTGTTGAAATGAGAGAGAACCAGAATGGGTCTTCCAGGTGCCATACTTCCTGGGAACCATAAACATACTAGAATAAAGCCCCTTCCCCTCCTGGGAAGGGGGAACAGCTTGAATAGTGCCTTGAGATAGAAGGCCCTGAAGTAGTTTTGGAAAGAAAGGAAGCTGTTCCTGAAGAGGTTGAGGGATGCCCAGAAAGGGAGGAAGGGACTCCCACACCATGAAGTATTCCTCAAGGATGATGGACAGAACCCAAGAGTCTTGAGTGATCCTTAACCAATTGGGAAGGGCTAGAGAAAGATGAAGAGATAAAGGAACTTGAGTAAGGAAAGGGGATAAAAAGTCAGATGGAACCTGGTTTGGCTTGAAAAGGAGGCTAAAACCTTTTTTACCTTTGGGGAAGGGCGATACTGTCTGCGAACAAAAGCAGATTTAGAGAAATAATTCCTTTGGAACTTAGAAACTGGAGAAACAAAAATGTGCTTCAATAACTGTAAGGTCTTCCCCTTATCCTGCAAAGAATTAAAAAGCTCAGCAGATGAAGAACCAAATATTATCAAGAGAAGCATCCAACACTTAAGCTTTAATGTCATCAGGCAAAGGTTGGTGATGAAGTCAAAAGTAAAGTCTCAAAACAGAACCAAATGCAGCAAAGAGGCATCAGTTGCATCATAATTACATTTAATAGAGTGGCAACCTACATGAGTATAATGTCCCATTCGGTATGTTCCATACTAAGCACCTACAGCAATTAGAGAGACTTCAGATGTTTCTAACAAAGAAGGGCCTCCATTATGGGACCTACACAGACTGACTAAAATCCCTGTCACTATACTCCATATCGTATAGACTTCTTAGGGGAGACTTATGCCTGGCCTACAGAGCAACCCAAGACCCAAACTTAATAAACTTACTGCATACCCATACATTAAATGGGTCTAGGGCTACCCGTTCCAGGGACATAAATATGACCTATGACTTGGACAGAACATGCTGGAGGGACAGATTTATCTCCCAACAACTGCCACGTCTTTGGTACAGGCTACCAATTCACGTGAAACAGAGCACCTCTATGACACTGTTCAAGAGGAACCTGGATGACTGGATGGGACATCATAAATTCATATTGGGGATAGCACCTACAACCCTCCTGGACATGGACAGTCATCACTAAATGCAATCTTGGGTACTGACTAGTACCTCTACGGTATTACACTGGGTTGAAACAGCTAGGCTTAAAATGACCTCTGGGTCGAGACCCTAGTAATCTTCTATGATCCTATGAGAAGTGGAGCCCAGTAGAACAAGGGCTGAGGTCTTCCCTTCAGAATCAGGAAGGTCAGAGATAGCCTAGGAAGCCTGAGAAAGAAGGGCTAAAATATACCTGGTCATATGGGTCTGGTAATTGATAGCCCGAAAGGCCAAGGTGGGAGCAGTATATACTTTCTTGCCCAGGTGTTCCATGGCTGTACTGTCCTTGTCTGAAGGAAGCAGTTTAGTATAAGGCAAAACCTTAGAGTGTTTGTCAAAAGAGACAGACACCACAGAGGGATCACCAGACGAACATTTGTAAGAAGACTTACATTCATTAGACACCTTGTAAAACCTGCCAGGTTTCTTAGGGGCTGAAGCTGAAAGTCTGGGGCCACAGAAAGCGCAGAAAAGATATCTAAAAGGGCAGCCAAGACAGGAGGTGCAGCAGAGGAATCAGGGGACAAAATCTGGAGGACCTCATAATACTTCTTCTGAATGCCAGAAACCTGACAGCAGTTCCATTTAAGTACTTTATCATAGAAGAAATAGTATGCCCAAAACAGAGATCTTCAAATTGAGAGTCTGGGCTAATAGAGTCTTCTTCAGAGTCATAACACAAGGGAGAAGGGATCTCAGAGGAATATGCTAAAGACTCTTTCCCAGAATACAAGTCCTCATCAGAGTAGTCCTGCTCTCTGAGCCTCTTGAATGGGGTAGACGACAAAGGGGGAGCAGGTACAGAAAGTCACTGGGGAGGATTCAATGCCATCAAATGCATTAATTTCTGGGTAAAATTCTGCCAATCATGCTTGGGATCTTTAGGAGTAGAGGAAATAAGCATGCTTGTTTTTTGGTTTCTTCTTTTGAGTTATGTCTACCCTAATCACCCGAAGAGGTTCAGACAGACCCTTGCCTACATTCAATTAATGCTGTAGGAATCTCCTCCCTGACAAGTATTTGCAGAACACCCCTGAAATCCTCTGAAATGATCAGCTGAGGTTCCCCCTCAACATTCAGAAAAGACATCCGCAGAGCCTCTGAGGACACGTGAGAAGACCAATCCATGCTGGCATCCAATACGGTCACAGCAGAGGAATCCAATGTAATAACTGCGTGATCCTCTGGGCCTTCTCCAGCCTTGGGACAGATGTCAGGGGGGAAGTGGGACAGCAGCAGAATCAGACTCCTTTGGTCTTTTTCTTATCAGGTGGATGACCTTCAAGATGGGAGGATTCCACCATCACACCCTGAGCCAACAATTTAAGATGCTGGTTCTCCAAGTAAATGGACAGGAGGAGAGATGACTACGTAAGGTCTTAGCGACAAATACTTAGCAGACAGAGCACTGTGTATGGTAGTGAGAAGCACCAAAACAAGAGAGACAATGATCAAGAAATCCTTATGGGGAATTTGTCTCCCACACTGACATTTTCCTTTTCTCGATGACTCACAACATTGGAAAAGAAAGAAATGAAGGAAGAAACCCCAATGGGGCACTTATCTGAAACATGGCTCACTATGTAGCACACAAGAAGTGGCGTTCAGACCAACATTCAAAGAGTTTGGATTGGTGGCAAAGAAGCTCTCAGGTACGTATGTCCTTATGTCAACTTTATGCCCTACGTCTAAAGTAGGGAGCATACGCATGATGTAGGGCGGCTATAAATCCTAAGGCTTTGGTATACTGGTTGGACATTGGAATACCCAAGGCAAGGAATCCCTTTTGTGAAGAATACTGCAACAGTAATATGGAAGGGCATCAATCTTATACTTCTCTATGGAAATGATGAATAAACAGAATATTACATAAAACTAACGTGTTTTTACTAAAACACATTTTTGTGTGTGTGTGTGTGCATGCGTGTGTGTGTCCATCCACTACCCCTTTTTCCTTTTTTTGCGCATGGGGTTAGGGTGTCACTTCAACAGTGACAAACATCTAGATCCAAGGTTCATATTGCCATGTAGCTAGCGCTCGCACACACACCTATATATGAAGAAAGCAATGTCCTTGGGTCAGATAGCCAAACATTACTGACACCTCAAAGTAACAGTCATGCCCTTTCCACTTCAGGACAGAACTAATGAGTTACCAAGGTATAACATTTTATGCATGAAGTACAACACATTTTAATATTTCTAAATCTGAAACAGAAAAGATGTCTTACCCATCCTCTATTCCTGGCTGCAAATAAAGATGTGCATGGACAGGTCTAAGTCGCTGAATGACATGAATGCAAAGACGCTGGAACATCTACAAAGGTCAACATATGTGCAAAATAAATTAGATAACATTGTCATGGGCAAACCAAGGAAAACTGGATTATGTTCACTTGTTTTTTCCAACATCCTTTATTCACACTGAACAAACTCAAAATCACACCTTTCAAAAACATAATTAAAAAGAAAATTTGGAACTTTTGAACATAATGCTGAACTGAAAAAAAATATATATATCATACAACTGTGCAGGTTTTCTTTAAATTATCTGCATTATAGTGCAGCCTTAAACATACTTTAATATGGACCCATCCTCCAACTACCCTATGCTCTTAGAGTGCTTCAACAGGTTTGTAAATTTGCACTAATTTGTAGCCACAGTAGCCACTTATAGGAGTGCTGAAATTTAAGGTGTTTCTTTTAAGCCTCTTGTCTCAAGTTTATAAACTTCAGAAATCATTTCAACTACCTCTGTCTTTTCTGGAGATGCTCTCTGCTTCCTTCTATGAGTGACTGCTTTCTCAGTGACAAGCAGCAGCAAGTCCACTAGATTACATTCACGTCTAGATCAGTTGTCTAAATGAAAACCATCTAGGTAATATATTTGCTTATTAAGATGCCATCTATCACTCATAATGAAAATCCCAAGGCTATCATCTCCTGTTTGAAATGACACCTCCTAGAACATGTTATCCCAAGCACCTACCATTCCTTCACTGCTCTCCAGGAAACATTCAGGCTAACCACCTTCACATACAGAAATATTTGTGACACCTGTTAGACCAAATCTTAACGAGTGTCACACACACAAACATGCGCACCTAGGAATTATGCATCTATATTATATATATATATATATATATATATATATATATATATATATATACATATATATATATGTATATATATAATGCCAATTATTATCTATTAAATGGACTTGCAAGAATTCACACCATCTTCTCTGCATCTGGATCACACACTCTCTCTCCGTTGGATTGCATCATATGATTATAAAGCCTGGTTACTAACCTAGCCTTCCCCTGTACCATTTCTTGGCTTTTCAGTTAGGAATATTTTGCTCAAAGGACCTCATATATATATATAAATCACCATAAATTGCTCTTGGAAAACTGCCAAAGTTTAAAAAAAAAAAATCTTTTTTCAACTTATACCAATATTACAAAATCATCCCTCCTTCCTAGTAAAAACCTGCAGATATTGTGAGACCAGACGCCCTTCAGATCCTCCTTACAGGTTGAAGAAGCCTTATCTTGTCCTCTTGTAATAAAGTTAACTTGAACCAATCCCATGTTTGTTATACTACTGCTGTTATATCCAACCTGTTTATTTTCTCCAAAAGTAAAACAGCAAGATACTCCCCATTCTCTCTCTCTAACACCTCTAATAAATCCTTCCCATCCATTTCAAAATCAGGATGCAACTATTTGCCAAGAATATGAAGCTGTGTTGCTCTACAATACAGCACTATATCTGAAGGCCCATCCCACCATGTTCTATAGTCAGTGAGATTTTTTTAATGCTACTCTGTGTTTTCTGTTTTGACAGATAAACTGAAGACTCATACTTCTAACAGCAGATGGCGCAGTGGTGCAGTGGTAGCAGTCACCTCACAGCAAGAGGTTCTCCGGTTCGATGCTCAGCTGGAGTGCCTTCTGTGCAGAGTCTGCATGTCCTCCCTACGTTCGTGTTGGTTTCTTCCAGTTTCCCCCTACATTTCAAAAACAAGCATCTGGAGCATTTCTCCCCGGGCCTCCACTGAAAATTGGCTTTGTTCCAAGCCGGACTTTCCCGGTAAACTAATGTTAAATAAATAAAAAAATAAATAAAATATTTATTTTACCTATCTGTACTAACAGTCTTAATACTCCAGTCAAACTCCACATGAAAAGTCTTTCAATTCATTGTTTCTAATCCTTGTAAGAAACTTCCACTGTCCATCTTTAATTAACAGATCAGTAAGAATACCTAAACATTTAATAGCTTTATGGCCCCAGAGGAATGGGTATTTTTTTCTGCAAACTATGTACAGGCTCATAATTACATACCCTGAGCATTTCTCAAAATTTTTTTTTAACAACTGTATAATTTATAACCAAAGCAGACGAAACACTGTATGTTAAACCAGTAAAGCACCAAACGGTCCAGGAAGCAGCAGCTGAAAACGGCTAAACAGAAAACTTTTTATTAAATTCTCACTCACAAGCACTTTCACCCTGACTCAATTGCAGGGCTTTTTCAAGTGTAACACAAACACCACAAATACCACTCCCATTTAAATATCCCCATACACAAAAAGGCGCCAAAAAAGTTTAAAGTGATGCACACAAGTCCTGTATCAGTAAACATTCATAATGCTTCAAATCAAGAATTACCAATATTGAAAAGTTCCCTTAACGGGATCACAAATAAGGAAGTTGTAAGTAAAAGCAAAAACAGTTTTTCACTAGTCCCTCCACATCCTAATTTCATTATTATTTTAAAATATACAATAGTCCTAAAAATTTATTGTGAATGTAGAAATACTACCACATTAATATATATTAATATTTAAAGTTTAAAAATAAGAAGTTATGTACTCACCAAAACGTTCCATCTGACTAGGTATCTTCATTTCTCTGCAACCTTTGGGTATCAGATCCGATCTCGGATCCGAGCCGGCAACTTATTTCACAGCTAGTAGATCCGAGCTCCTAGCTCCTCCCCTTACCCATAACCCCCTAACCGTGACTGACCTCAAATCAAGTTTGCCCATATATAAGCAGCTAACAGACTAGATACGTCCTGAAGGAACTAAGGAAGGGACATCCAGACTAAAATCCGAAGGTCAGGGGGAAGGAGGGGGGGGATGGTTGCAGACAAATGAAGATACCTACTCAGATGGAACGTTATGGTGAGTACATAACTTCTTAATCTGAAGTTGGAACTTCATTTGTCAGCAACCTTTGGGACAGAGTCCCCAGCTACCTAGATCTTGGGTGGCCTTCATGGAAGGATGTTCCGGAGCACTGCGGAGCCAAAGGATGCTCTCCCTCTGGAGATAACATCCAGCTTATAATGGTTAATAAAAGTATGGGATGAGGACCAAGTAGCTGCAGAGCAGATATCATCCAACGACACTCTAGACCTAAAGGCAACAGAGGTAGATATAGAACGAGTAGAATGTGCACGTACTGCCTGAGGTGCGGGCCTTCCAGAACTTTCGTAGGCCAAGAGAACGCACTGTGATATCCATCGTGACAAAGTGACTTTAGAAACAGATTTGCCTAAGTTAAATTTGGCAAAGGAGATGAACAACTGGTCAGATTGTCTATGACCAGCCGTCCTATGAATGTAGAAGCGCAGTTGCCTGTGCACATCTAACGAATGCAATTTGTATTCTCCTTTGTTTTGATATTAAGGAAAGAAGACAGGCAGGTTAACAGATTGATTGATATTCGCCACTGAGGCCACCTTAGGAAGAAATGAGGGATTGGTCCTGAGGTATACTCTTATCCTGGTGGAAGGCCAAGTACGGGGGTTTTGCACAAAGGGCCTGAAGCTCGGAAACTCTTTTCGCTGAAGTAATAGCGACCAGGAACGCCGTTTTCCAGGATAAGTACTTAAGATCAACCGAAGCGGCAGGTTCAAAAGGGGGAGCTGTCAAGGCCTGTAAGACTAGTGGATAAATCCCAAGGGGGTACAATGTCTTTGATAGGGGGTCTGAGCAAGAAAGTACCCTTGAGAAAGGTTTTGAACAATTTTGCCGTGATCAAAGGCCCTGATTCATGTCCCACATGGTAATGAGAAATAGCTGCTAGATGAACCTCGACCGTTGAGCAGCTAGCCCCCTGATGAAAAAGACCTGTAAGGAACACCAACACCGTCGGCAACGGTGCTGTGAAGGGATCTAAATTATGATGCTCCGCCCAGATGGAGAAATGCTTCCACTTACTGTGATAGACCCTTCTAGTGGAAGGTTTGTGTGCCGATACTAGTATGGCTTTAACTGGGGAAGCGATACCGGGAGTCCTGACTAGGAGTGGAACTGGAGCACCCAAGCTGTCAGCTTTAGGCTGTCCAGATTCGGGGTCGGGAGACCTAGTGGGAGAGATATTAGATCCGGTAGGGGATCCAGAATCCAAGCAGGATTCACCAGGTGAGACCACAGGTAAGGGAACCACGTTTGACAAGGCCAGAATGGGGCAATGAGGATCATTCTGCTCCCCAACCGACTGGCTTTCTGTATGAGTTTCAGCATCAGGGGTAAAGGAGGATACGCATAAAGCAGACCGGGAGGCCAAGCATGCACCAGAGCGTCTCTCCGGGATTCCCCGAAGGGGGAATTAGAGCAAAGTAGCTGTTGCATTTCGTATTTGAGGGAGAGGTGAAGAGATCGCAACAGGGTTGCCCCCACACGGCAAAAATCCGCTTCGCTACCTGGGGATTGAGAGACCACTCGTAAGGTGAAATGATGGTGCGGCTGAGTCTGTCCGCTAGTATGTTGGACCGTCCCGGAATGTGCGTTGCATCAAGAAAGCAGTTGGTGGAGATTGCCCATTCCCACACTCTCATGGCCTCTCGACAGAGAGGCTAGGACCTGGTTCCCCCCTGTTTGTTGATGTACCAGACAACTGACATGTTGTCCGTCTGTATAGCAATAGTTCCTACAGGAAGAAGGTTGTGAAGTGCCTGCAACGCCAAGAGCACCGCCCTCATCTCCAGAACATTTATACGCAAAAAGGTCTCTGTGTCGTTCCACGTGCCTTGGACCGTCCTGCCTGAGCAATGCCCCCCCCACCCGAGGCGAGAGGCGTCCGTGGTCACTGTGGCGAGGAGGAGAGGCGTGGAGAAGGGACGTCCCGTATGGAGGTCCGGGGAGTGGAGCCACCACAAGAGAGCCCTCCTGCAAGCCCTGTTGAGGGGAATAGGATGGCTTAGGGGGTGGTTTAGAAAGGACCACTGGACTTGAAGGGTCCACTGCAGGACCCTCATGTTGAGATGAGCCAACGGCAGAAGAGTGATTGCCGCCGCCATGGAACCTAGAGCCCTCAGGACCAACTCCGCTGGTGGAGCTTCTAATTGGAGGATGGCCCGCACATGAAGCCACTGGGTTTGCAGTGGTTTCGCAGTCAGGAATGCTAGACAGTATCTCATGTCTACTTTGGCTCCTATGAACTCTATCATCTGGGTCGGCGCAAGAGAGGACTTGTCCATGTTGATAGTGATGCCCAGCCTGGGGGCAAGTAGAAGGAAGTAGTCCCTGGCTGAGCAGAGTAGATGCCTTGTTGGGGCGGTCAGGAGCCAGTCGTCCAGGTATGGAAAAACCTGTATTCCCTGGAGTCTCAGGTGGGCCGCTATCACTGCTAATACTTTGGTAAACACCCTGGGGGCTGTGGTGAGACCAAAGGGAAGGACCCTGAACTGGTAGTGACTGGCTCCCAGCCGGAAGCAGAGAAACCTCCTGGATCGTCTGTCCATCCTAATGTGGTAGTACGCATCCTTGAGGTCTATTGAGCACATCCAGTCGTTCTCCCGCAGAAGGGGGAGGATGGATTGAAAGGTGACCATCCGGAATTTTTGTTTGGTTACTAACAGGTTCAAAGAAGAAAGGTCGAGGATTGGCCTTAAGTCCCCCGTCTTTTTTGGCACCAAAAAGAACCTGGAGTAAAACCCTAATCCGAACTGGCCTGGGGGGATGGGTTGGATGGCTCTTTTTTTCTAGGAGCTGCCGAATCTCTGCAGCTGCCACCCTCCCTCTGATCGGGTGGTACATCGGGGAGGTTTCTGATTTTGGGAACGTGATACAGGGGAATGTGGTAACCTTTGGATATGATGCGAAGCACCCAGCGATCCGTTGTGATGGACTCCCAATTTGCCAGGTGCCTCGAGAAACGCCCCCCGACTGCCTCTAGAGTGGAGCAGTCGGGCCACCCCTCAGGGTTGCTGCGTGGGCCGATCAGAGAAGGATTCTCTGGACCCCAAATTTTTCGGGCCCCCTCTGCCTCTAGGGCGGCGTCCTCCCTGTCCTCCTCTGCCACGGAAGGACTGGTTGTCCGGAGCAGGTTGGGAATGCTGCGATTTCCGGAACCACATCTTCTTCTGTCCCTTTTGGTTCTTGGAGAAGGACCTCTGGGGAGCAGAGAAGCGGACTCCGACGGCAGACAGCGTCTTCCCATCCTTTTCGCTCTGGACTAAAGTCTCGCGAACAGTCTTGCCAAATAAGGCAGAACCATCAAAAGGGGCATTCACAAATGACGCCTTGAAGGGTTCCGCGAAGTCACAGTGTCAGAGCCAGGCCTGACGTCTCATGACTAGGCCTGCTCTGCTGGCTCTAGCGGCTCCCTCAGTGGCATGGGATAAAAGCCGCATAGAGGTATTCGATATTGATCTTAGAGTGGCCATGCGAGTAGAATACAACTGCTTGTCTTCCGCTGACATGGACTCCGGGGGGGGGGGGGGTAGGGGGGAGAAGCGTACTTTTTGATAAGGTCTCGCTGCATCCTAATGACATGTGCCATGTAGTTCAGGGACCTTACTGAGAAGGTCGCTGAACTAAAGACCCGCTTCCCTAGGCGATCCATCGAGCGGGACTCCTTGCTCAGTGGATGCACAGAGGGGCTCTCCTGTGCTAATTCCCTCTTGGTGGCTGCCGCCACCAACATGGCCTCTACAGGGGGACCCTTGCTCCAGTGGGACTTCTCCGAAGTGGGGCTGAGAATCCTATCGGGGCGTTTGGGAACTGGCTCCACAGTGTCCGGCTCCTTCCATGCCCTGGTGGTAATTAGGTCCACCAGGGGGTCGGCCGGAGGGGACACCCAAGAGGTAGACGGGCCTGCTTCGAACACCTCCAGGAACATGGATTCGTCAGAGGAAGCCTTGAGGGCAGACCCCCCCCCCGATCCTAAGCATTTCCATGATGTCTCCAAAGGAGACATCCTCGGGAGGTGATCTTGGGGAGCCTTCCCAGTCATCCAAATCCGTATCTTCTGTTAAGGACTCGGGGGAGTCCACGTGCCTCCTCTTACATTTCCGCTTGTGAGGAACATCCTCGGGGGGGCTGTCCGAGGAGGACTCACCAGCAACGTCCTGTTCCAGTGGAACGACCTGAGGCGTCAAAGCAGTCTGTCCCTGAGGCCGAGTGATGGAAGCCTGACCCAAACGAGAGGGAGTGCGGGATGGAGCTGTAGCAGGGAGCGGGGGCCTGGATGCCCTCAACAGTGCCCTCTCCACCACCTCGAATGCCGAGGGAGAGCCGCTATCAGTGGGATCCGAGAGTCGACCCTCGCCCGGATCCGAAGGGCGGATTGGAGCCGAGACCAACGGATCCGAGAGGCCAGTGTGCTCCGACCTGGACGGAGCCGAGGGCACACTAAGCCCCTCGGATCCGAAGCTCAGAGCACGGCTCCGAGAGCTCGGATTCGACAAGGATGGATCTGGCAAGCTCGAGGGGAGAGTCGGCGCCGAAGTACCAGATACTGTCGGCGCCGACCCGGCCCCGGCTCCAACGCTGCCCATTTCCGAACGCTCCGAACCCAGGAAGCGGGTCGGAGAAGGAGCTATCGGGGCAAAATAGGGTGTTGAGCTCCCCCCCAGAGGGGGGGAGGCAAGAGCACTCCCATCTGCATTTGGGCCTGGATGAACCTTCTCATCGCACGGTCCAAATCGGCTTCCGACAAGCTGCGTGTTGATCTCGACGAGGCCACCGAGGCAGGCCAGGAGTGCCGCCTCGATGACCTCGACGGAGATCGGGTCTCCCCCTCCTCAGGACCTGGTGAAAAGCATGGAGACTGGGTCCGAGAAGGAGGAGACCTAGACCTGGAAGACCTAGCGGGAGAAGCCCGCTTAGCTGGAGGGGCCGACGCGGAGGCCTCGGCCCTCCGCTTGTAGTGCTTCTCCCTCTTCTTTTCCTTCCTGGCCTCCCCCTCCTCCGGTGCAGAAGCGGGAGTTTGAGTCCTGGCCGGGGGGAGAGAGGCAGGAGTGGCCGCCACCAAGGCCTGGGAGGAGGCCACAGAAGTACCGGAGGCCCTAGCCAAATCCGGGGGCAAAAGTCTTGCCAGGATCAGCTTCGACCTCCGGTCCTTCAGTGCTCTGGGATTGAACGCAGCGCAAATCGTGCAACCAGAAGATAGGTGTTCAACCCCAAGACACCGGATACACCGAGTGTGGCCATCCGCCAGTGAGAGCTTATGGCCACACTCGGTGCACTTGGAAAAAAACAACTTTGGGGCCTCAGACTTTTTTTTTTTTTTTTACTACAAACCAATAATCTTGAGTTAGGTCACACATTTTACAATTTCTCAGCTCTCTTAACTAAATAAGGCTTAATAGAAATATGGTCGTTCAGTCCTGCTGGTTGGGCTGCATTTAATTTTAGCTGCCAGTAAGTTTCCCTGCAGCTTAACCAGTTCTCCCAATCTCCACCCCTAGGGTCTACATGGATTTGTTCCAAGCTTCCAAAAAGAAAACCTGTGCGGTTAGGCTCCATATTTAAAATCTAGGATACACAGGAAGAACACTTTCGGTAATTCCTACCTTCCATACAATAGTGACCACCCTTGGAAACAGAAAAAAAGTATTGTAAAGGGAAAGATGGTTAGAGCTGCTAGAATGACCTCGGAGAGGGGAGATTTTTTATCTGAAATTAGATTTGTTTTGAGGTTATTTGTTGCAAGAAGTTACCCTAGTAGTTTGATTGAGAAGGTAGTGGATGAGGTCACGGAAGGATAGGGTGTGAAGTATTTTCCCTTGTTGGGCAGTACTTCACAGGACACTTCTGTGGACACTACTGGTGAACAAACTTTTAAAAGAGCTCTAGTACTACAACACAGCAGTGTTTCAAGGGAGATTAAAGGTTTGATTGAGAAGAACTGGAAAATGTTGAAATTCAATCAGGATATCGTGCACAGGGTAGGTAAAACAGGGATGAACTTAAAATGGCTCTTTGAAAGGAACAACAGTAGAGATAGGTTTCAGGAGGGACAGGGAACAAGAAAATGTGGAAGGTGTGGATACTGTAAGTACACTGTAGATAAAATAATTACTACTTTGGATAACTATGCGGGAAGTACTGTGCACTTTAGGAAAGGCAATTGTAATACTAGAGGTATAGTATATTTGGCCCTATGTAAGGACTGTCCTAAGTTTTATGTAGGGAAATCTGAAAGGGCACTTAATAAGCGTATTTATGAGCACACGTACAGCATTAGGAAAACGAACTTAATGCATTGTACAAACATCTGCATATGGAGCCTAACCACACAGGTTTTCTTTTTGGAATCTTGGAACAAGTCCATGCAGGCCCTAGGGGTGGAGATTGGGAGAACTGGTTAAGCTGCAGGGAAACTTATTGGCAGCTAAAATTAAATGCAGCCCAACCACCAGGACTGAACAACCATATTTCCATTAAGCCTTATTTAGTTAAGAGAGCTGAGAAATTGTAAAATGTGTGACCTATGTCAAGATTATTGGTTTTTAAACTGTAAATATTAATATATATATATATATATATATATATATATATATATATATATATATATATATATATATATATATTAATGTGGTATTATTTATACATTCACAATCAATTTTTAGGACTATTGTATATTTTAAAATAATGATGAAATTAGGATGTAGAGGGACTAGTGAAAAACTGTTTTGTTTTTACTTACAACTTCCTTATTTATGAACCCATTAAGGGAACTTTTCAATATTGGTAATTCTTGATTTGAAGCATTATGAATGTTTACTGATACAGGACTGTGTGTGTATCACTTTAAACTTTTTTGGCACCTTTTTGTGCATGGGGATATTTAAATGGGAGTGGTATTTGTGGTGTTTGTGTTACACTTGAAAAAGCCCTGCAATTGAGCCAGGGTGAAAGCGCTTGTGAGTGAGATTTGAATAAAAAGTTTTCTGTTTTGCCGTTTTCAGCTGCTGCTTCCTGGACCGTTTGGTGCTTAAGTCTATAATTTAGGCAAATCCGTTTTTGGATCTGGGAGATGCATCAACAGATCATTAGCAAAGAAAGGCAATGCCAGTTGCCCTTTTGTGGTTCTAATAATTTCTGGTAATGGTAACACATAAAATGCAAAAAAGAGAGGGAACCATTAGGCATCTTTATTGTGCTCTATGCCCCAAGAAAAGGGGTCAGAAAGGATGCCATTCATATGGGCCTTAGCACCATCATAGATAATTTTTTATCAAGTCAAAGTCTACTACTAGCCCAAATCATTTTAATACACTGAACAACAAATCCCAAATAACCCTATCAAATGATTTCTTGGTGTCCAGTGATAAGATCATCAAAGACCTCAACATGCTTAGTGTGTGTTGAACCAGTACTTATGTTTTATACATATTTTCTCTTGTCTGGCATCCTACTATAAAAGTACAACAGTTATATTTGACAAGCTCTGGGATCAGTTCTTAACCCTCTCTCTCAAAATTCCCATGAAACATTTATTGTCAAAATTAAAATGCATACTAGCCTATATGTAAAGCTGGTGAGCCTAGCTTCCTCCCTTGTTTATACACTACAGAAATCATCACATCTTTCCAAATACCTGGTGGCAATTTCTCTGACTGCATTTCATTAAAAAGGACAACTATCTCCATAACTGTGCATTCCTTCCCTAATGCACAGAACTCATTTGTGAGCCCATACAAGCCTCTAATATCCTTGGAACCTCAGGTCTCCGTCTCCTTATGTAGACCATATGACTTACTGTAGGCATTTCTGAAAACCTCTACTATTTCTACAGTCATATATACTTTCAAGTTTCTTACTCCTTGAGCTTCATATACATTTCTCTGAACTGACAAAGTTATAAGAACAATGCCCTCTGAGATAATAGGTGTTTTCAAAACATCTTTACTGTAAGCTAAGCTTTTAGAACTCTCTTATTTTTATCTATAGGTTTAAAATTTCTAGATTAGCCTATTTTAATTTCTGTCCTTCAGCTAGATCACTACAGGTATTTAGATCTTGCAAATCCTGAACCCATGCAACCCAGAGTTCCAGATATACCATCTCTGTGACCCCGCCTCATCCCTTTTTCTTACACACTAAATGTTTCATTATGCTTTTAGCAGCACCCCATTTCTGCCAGAGAGCTCTGGAGAGCACCCTAAAATTATCTCTCATTCTTCCCACTGAGTGGATAAGCAAAATTTGCATCTCTGACTTTTACCAAAGCTTGCTCCAAACATTCACTTTCTATATGATAGATCTCTGATGACCTGTCATCTTAAAAGAAGGATTAAGTTTACATTAATCTGGTTCCTTTCATAAAACAGTCATCATTGTTAGGTTAAACTTATTAGACATGGAAGTGTTTCAAGATATAAATTTTTTAAAAGGTACACAATTCAAAAAGAGAAGTAATTTAAAAAACACATTTATCAAGACAACAAAATAAAAATTTAACAGATTGCTGGAGTCAGTTACAAAAATGTCAGCAGTTAGGAAGCATCAGCATCACAAGAGAGACGTTCACTGTATTGCAGTAAAATACAAAGAAAAAAACAAAACAAGTGCTGAATCATATCAACTCAGTAACTTGCAACAGCCTATACAGCAATGCACATTGATGCACATATTAGTAAGAAAACCTTATTAGGCAAATCAATGAAAATTATTTGCTGAACTTGAAACTCTTAACACTCCTCACCTGTCTCACTATCTGATTGGGACATTTGATTAAAATCTGCATAGGCCACCAGTCATCATCAGCCATATGATCCAGAAACCACTGCAAAGAAACAGGCAAAATGTTTAGCTTGCTCTTTCTCTAGCCCCTCTCTTCAATATACATAGAAGTACTGCACTCTGTTGTAAGTGGCTATCATTTAGTAATATTTACTACTTTAAAAACAAAGAGAAACTAGTGTCATCAAACTTTAGTTAATCTCATGAAAACCTGACAGCTCTTCAGTAATGCAAACGCCTGCTGTCTTTTCATGTGCTTTGACCTTGCCTTTTTCAGTATGTAAAGCAAACTTGTGACCCAAAGGAAAACAAAGGATAGAAAATGTCTCCAAAGGTAGATCATGTTGTTTATGAGAAAACAAAGCTCTGAGATTTGTGCAGAAGTCTTGAGGGATCATACTTTAAAGCACATAAAATACTGTTTATATGTA
This sequence comes from Protopterus annectens, assembly GCF_019279795.1. Taxonomy (NCBI): domain Eukaryota; kingdom Metazoa; phylum Chordata; order Ceratodontiformes; family Protopteridae; genus Protopterus; species Protopterus annectens. The sequence goes on along the minus strand of NC_056725.1, from coordinate 545,149,847 downwards.
ATCTCAGACAATGCTTACAATGGAAGTCTGAAAAGTTCACTATGTCTATTGATCAGTGGAAAGTTTTTTTAACCCCACCTTTCCAACACATCTTTCACACAGCTTAACTAGGTACAGCAATTTAAGGGACTGCTCCTTCACATTCTCCTAAAATAACTAGAAAAGGTAAAGTGTTCAGATGATCTGGAAGAATGCTGGGGGGGACAAGCCAATGATAATACAGCTGTAGCAGGCTAGCTCAACCAGAACCACATTTTTAACTTTACATCCCTTAAAATTGTCCAATAGACTCTTCTAGATCTAGGGCGGCCATGGTGGTGCAGTGGTAGCGTTGCCGCCTCACAGCAAGAGGTTCTCCGGTTCAACTCTCGGCTGGGGTGCCTTCTGTGTGGAGTTTGCATGTCCTCCCTGTGGTTGCGTGGGTTTCCTCCGGGTGCTCTGGTTTCTTCCAACATCCCAAAGACATGCTGTAGGTGGACTGGACACTCTAAATTGGCCCTAGGTGTGAGTGTGTGCATGTGTGTGCCTTCTGTGGAAGGTTGGGCACCAGGCTGGCAACTCGACACCATAAAACTCCACTGCCAATCATGAGTGGGCAGGTGACCCGCTGTGGTGACCCCTAACCGGGAAAAGCCGAAAGAAGAAGAAGACTCTTCTAGATCTAATGTAATTTATTGTGGAGGTTCTTAGAGGACTGAAGATGCAAGTCAACATTTTTCATTCGATTTCTTTCTAACAACTGATCAGGAAACTCCAAATTAGGGTCACTAACACAAATGCACTTCAAAAAAAAAAGCAGATAAAATAGTAAAATCAGACTCTTATATCAACTTTCTACAGAAATGGAACTCACTTCAGCAGAAAATATAGCATTACTCACTGCTAACAAGCAATATCAAAAGCCCCACAGCCAAGGATGCTTTTCACAGTCTGAAATTACCATAGACAACCAGCAAAAAGTTAAACAGCATTAAAGAAATTAAATCCTTCTCTCTAATATTGAAGTACTCTGCAATTTACTTATGTGTAGTCTTAAGAAGGTGAAAGATTTCAATTAAACTAAAGTTTAGCCCTCTCTCTAGGGGACACATAAGAGGACACTCGGTAAATATCTCCTTCACAGTGTTTTTCTGTAAATGGACAAAAAGACTGTACTACTTGCCAGATGTACAATCTTCAGGATGGTATAATATAACCTGGCAACAGCCTCAAAGACCACCACACAGACACCTTCCCAGGAAGGACTTTCAGACTGGGCAATACAGATGTTCCAATGGTAAGAATGTTTTTCAGTAAGTACAATCTAATTTAGACACACAAATCAAGTAACAACCAATCAGCTTCCTCACTATAGACATTAAATGAATAACTTACATTCTTCTCTCAATCCCTGATGGCCATAAAATATACTTCAGCTTGAAGGCAAATTTAAGTCAATGACAATAAGAGCAAGTGTCTTGAGTCATAAACAAAACAAATAGAAGCTAGATCCAAATGATAAAATCTGTGATCTGTAGATATTCCTGAGCACTTTGAAATGGCACACAGATCAGAACATTCCATGTATCGGATGCTGGCAAAACTTTTAAAGTCTAATATATTCCATCTAGAATGTTCTGACCTATCAGGTCAAACTGCTCAGGAATATCTTCATGACACAAACTGCATCTTCTGGATCTAGCTTCTAAATCTTTGGTTTATGACTCAACTCTGAGGAATATTAAAACCAGCTTTAAATACATTATAGCCAAATTTTCTTTCACACAAATAACATTCTGCAAGCTGTCATCCAGGTTAATTCTTTTCTGGAACAAAGCTTCAAATTTATTATTTTTTTAGGATTTTTCTGTATGAGGCAACATTCATAGAGAGACTATTTAACAACACAATCAAAATTCTATGACAAAAGGTAATACCAACAAGACATCTTTCTTTTGCAAAACTAAAAGTCAAAGTATCTCACTCTTGTATGTAGCTCCATCAAAGATGATAACATGTGAACTAATGGCATTGAATATATGGTACCACTGGTAATTTTTATTAGGCACAAAATGTTAAGTTCCAAGTAAAGAAATTTCAATTGCTGCTTAAAAATGTTAATTTAACTTTTTTACTTATCTTTGCAAATATAACTAAAGGATGGTTTAATTGTATTAACCATTTGTTTTAAATTTCTCCTAGATATCTAACAGTACTCTTGTCAAGACTAGTATGTATCTGCTGTTAACTTGCATTTTAAGTAATTACAGATGCCTTAGATACAAATGGAAAAAAATATATTATTTAATTAAAAGAGCAAACCTTTTCAAATACTTGAGTTCTTTATCTCCATTTTACATGTTCACAAGCACCATATTTTGTAGCATGTGAAGATTTAACTCCTGAAAGTCCAAAATACTACATGCAATCATTAAATAAATCATCAGTGACTGTAATACCGCTTCCTAAGACAAGCACTCTGTCTTGTTGTCTCTCTCCATCTCTCACAAGCTGTAGTCAATAAGCACTAGTCTCATTCAAAGATCACAGAAGCACAATCCTTCTAAAATCTATAAAGAAATACATTTACCATTGCATCAAGTTTATACTCTAACTACAACTAACTACTTTATACTGTATTCATACTGGAGTTTACAAGTTTAATGGAAGCATGTTAAAACATGCTATAATGGTAGAGATTTTAACAACTCTTTGATCTTCAAATGATAAATACAAGGCAGTTACTGTTCACACAACAAAAGTCATTTGCATCAGCTAAGACATTTCCTGAAGATACATGCTTTGACGGACTTAAGTCAGCTAAGAATCTAGCTCATTCAAATCCTGAAACATGGAGACTGAATACATGTAAGTCTGTTTTTCAGTCATGAAGTCTGAGGAAGTCACTTCCTGGAATATTCCCTTTTCTCTGAGGTATAACAATCTTGGAGTTGGTACAAAGTTCGGAGGGTGTGGAGGGCTTGTCCCCATTTAAAGAAAAAAAAGTTTAAAGGAGAAGACCAATCACTGAGATTCATTCTCTTCCTGGATTTTTGATGTTTTCCTCCCGGCTTGTCAGCACTCAACATTTTGAGTGCCGACATTTTAATAGGACTCCAAAAAAAGATGTGGGAGAAAAGCCACAAAAGCTACTTAAAAGGTTAAAATAGCTGCAGGGGAGGGGAAGCTTAGAGATCAACAGGAAGAACAAGTACAAAGTGCAAACAGCAAAATAATGGGGCATCTGGACAGTAAGCCTGAGTTTATGAAAACTGCAGTTAAGGAGTTCTGTTTTGACAATAATCCTAGAGCAAAAAAATTTTATCACAAAGAATTTTGCTGCAACCCACACTAGCAGCTTTCCAGAGTTCAGAATCTCCTGATTCCCCTGTGATGAGGGATTGACTAAGCCTCTCCAATTAGGGGATGCCTAACCCCTGATAATAGGGAGTCATTTATTCCTGTTTTTAGTGTCAGGTAGGAAGAAACAAGGACCAGAAGCAAGAACTGCCTGAAGACAACCAATTCGCAGCCACAACACACCAATACAAATAAACACAGCCATCCAACAACACAAGTTTAGAAAACATGGAACTATATACAAAATGATGGTGGTGGTAAGTGGGTGCGACTAAGGCAGTGTGAAATTCAAACATCTACTGTTACAGGTAAATAGATCTTGCACAACTGTACTATATTCATCAGTCACACTGTCTCAGTTGCATGTGGGTAGACTCCCAAAGCTTACCCTACCCTGGCAGGAGGAAGGATAAGTATCTAGTAGGCCCTGGAGGATAGTCCTCACACAGCTTGTCCTCAAACTTCAAAAATAATTCAGTTTATAGTGTTTTGTACAGATATGAACAGATGACCCGGTTGCTGCATTTAGAATACTTGAAGAGTTCACCGCTTTCCAATATGCCTTAGAAGAGGATAAAAAGCTGGGGTGGAATGCTCAAACTTGCGCAGAACAGATTTATCACGGTGGGAATACAAAACAACAACAGCAGCAGAGGACAGCCAATGAGTAATCACTTGTTTAGAGACATGCTGACTCTTCTTATCCCCAGAATAAGAAACAAACAGTTGTTCAGCTTTCTTGCAGGTCTGTCAAGGTAGTACCTGAGATACCTGGGCACAGCCAAAGTACGTAGAATCTTCTCTCCCTCACTTTTAAGTTCTGGAAAAAAAATGGGAGAACAATGGCTAGACTGAGGGTAAATCCAGAAACAACTTTCATCATGAAAGAAGGATTAGTGTGTAAACCAATACTGTCCTTTTGGAAAATCAAAAAGGGCTGGCCCACCATGAGAGCCTACAGCTCAGATAGTCACCTTGCAAGTGTCAAAGCAGTAAGAAAAACAGTTTTCCAACTGGTGAACCTCAAATCAGCCAGAAAGGCAGGTTCGGAAATAAGGACAATTTTTCAAGAACACAGCTAAAATCCCATGGAGGAGTAAATTGCTTTCCAAGGGATCTGAAGTGCAACACTCCTTTTGTAAACTGTTTGACCACAAAGAGAGATAAAACAGTGGGATTCATGGGCAGACAAGCTGAGATGATCAAAAAAATGCACCCTGACAGATGCATAAGAAAAGCCATTGTTGAGTAGTTCACGCAACTACTTTAAAACCATTGGGATAAACACCATACCAGGCCCTCCAATATCACCTACAAAACCTCTTCCACATCTAAGCACAACATTTTTAGTTGCAGGATTTCTTCTTTTGCCTACATCAATACCTGCTGCACATACTCATAGAAAAAGTGCCTAAAAGTACCAAGTCAGAAGCATCCAAACTGACAGTAGCAATTACACTATGTTGGAATGCACCGGTCACCCCTGACACTGTGTGAGCAGATCCAAGGTGTCACGAAGTTTGTGGTAACTGGCCATGGACAATTCTATTAAAAGGGAGAACCAACTCTGCCTGAGACAAAAGAGGATCACCACAATGATCTTTGGCAATTCTTTCTGAATCTTCTGAAATACCTTGGGAGTTGGTAAAAATGCATAAAGCATGCAGCCAATGCCATTACATTATTTTTTTCTTGCCCTAGATGTCAGGTGGCCCCATAATGGGAGGAATTATATACAAGGTTACACCTCCAACAAAAAAGCAAATACACCAAAAAGCTTTAAGCATAGTAAACAAGAACAGAGGTATAGTCAATAGAAGTCAGGGGGCTGGAGGGAAGGTAACCAGGACTGCAACAGTGAATACATTCGAACATCTACATTTATGGTAAGTGTACACAGCTGTACTATGTTCTCCGTGTTTCACTGTTGCAGTCATCACATTTGGGTATACTGCCAAAGCTAAGGATAGCAGGAGGAAATAAGATAGCATTAGGACCAGCTATAAGGCCCTGCAAAACTGCAGTGGCAAAGCCAGCTGTGGATTTAGAAAAAAATTGGCAAGTGGTAATGCTTGGTGAAAGTATGTACAGAACTCCACATAGCAGCTTCTAGGATGTCTCTGGTAGCACCTCTGAAAAAGGCTGTAGAGGTAGATGCAGCCCTGGTTGAATGTGGTTTTATCCCCTGTGGGGTAGGTTTTCCATGGTGCTTATATAGCAGAAATGAATGCAATGGCTTATCCATTTAGAAATGGTTTGCTTTAAAATGGCCTTCCCCTCTGCCCCTGCAGCAAATGCAACCAGCAGCTGTTCAGACTTCCTGAGAGACTTTGTCCTGTCCAAGTAAAATCTAAGTTGTCTGTGCACGCCCAAGGAGTGCAGTATTCATTCCCCTTTGTTCTGTGGGTTAGAAAAGAAGAATGGCAAATGAATGGACTGATTAAGGGCCACACTGGATACCACCTTGGGCATGAAGGACGGAATAGTCCTGAGGGACACCCTGTCAGCATGAAAGGCTCCACTGCCATGAGGGCTGTAATTCAGACACCCTTCTTGCTGAAGTGATGACTAAAAGGAGGGCTGTTTTCCAAGAAAGGAATTTCAAGTCTGCATTTGCAGCTGGCTCAAAGGGAGGTAGAGTGAGCTTTTCCAATACAAAATTAAGGGTCCCAGGCTGGAGTAGGGGCTCTCCTGGGTGGTCTTAAGTTTTTGGCCCCTCTGAGGAATTGCTTCAGCAGTGGATGAGAGAAGATGGGTGGTTCTGTATTGTAATGAGCTGAGGCATGAATTTTGATGAAGGAAAAGAAAAGGGTCTATATCAGAACATCGAAATTTTAAAACTTCGAATGTTCTAATACCGACCCGTTTTAATCGAACAATAAAAATAGCGAAGCTGCAGAACACCAAATTCTTTCCTAGGGAAAGAATTCAGTTGGCCGGTTCTGTGGCTTCACTATTTTCAGCGCTGTGGTGGAGATTTACGGGTTGGGTTCAGGTAAATGTGCCATTGTGTGGTTGTTAGGATTAGGGCGCAGGTTAGGTGAATTAGGTTTAGGGGCAGGTTAAGTGAGTTAGGGTTAGGGCACGGGTTAGGTGAGTGTGCGATAGTGACAGACCTTAGGGTCAGAGTTAAGGTAAGCGGATAGACAGTAGTGTATGTATAGTTTAGTGTAGGGTTAGTTGTAGGATTATAAGTGTATGTGTATTGATGTTTTTTTAGGTGTGCTTGTGTTGTGTGTATGTGTTTCGGAATAGAAAATTTTTTCCCAAGGAAAACATTCGCTGTTCTGAATATTCGATATTATGTGGTTTAGATATTTTAGGTTTGATGAAATAGCATTCGCTATTTTCATCTTTCAATAACGGGATATAAACGCAAAGGAAAGGCCCTTGTGAAGCATCTCAGATAAGTATTGAAGAATATGGAGTAAATTGGGCACTGCTGTGCCCATCCCCTGAGTTTTGTTCCAGGAATAAAATCTTTTCCATTTTTCAGCATAGGATTTTCTAGTACTAGGCCTCCTTGCCTCCAGAATGACATCCATCACCTGCTTACTGAGGGATGGTAATGGAGAGATCAGGTAATTAAGCCAGGCTGCCAGGTTCAGGGTTGGAAGCTGTGGGTGCAGAATCTGGCCCTCCTGCTGAGACAGCAGGGCTGGGGTCTGAGGCAGTTGCCATGGTGCCAGCAGTGACACATTGCGCAAGAGGGGGTACCAGTGTTGGCATGGCCAGTCTGGTGCAATCAGTATTGTCCTTGGTTTGTCCTGTTTGATCTTTAGTAGTATCTTGGAGAGGAGAGGCAGAGGAGGAAAGGCATAAACTGATAGGTTTTTCCAGGTGAAGGACAGGGCATCCACTTTCTAAGCTTGTTTGTGCGGAGTCTTGGTGCAGAATTTGTCCACTTGGTAGTTCTGGGGGGAGTCAAACAGGTCCATCTCTGGGCTCCCCCATTTGTTTCTCAACATGTTGAATATCTTTGGTTTCTGTTTCCACTTGGGTAGGTCCATGAGATTTCTGCTTAGGTCATCTGCCAGTGTATTTAGCTTTCCTGGCAGGAATTGAGCCTGTAGGTGCACTTGGTAGCTCAAGGATGTGTTCCACAGAGCCATGGCTAGTCTGCAGAAAGGGTATGAGTGGGTTCCCCCCTGCTTGTTTATGTACCACATAACCGTGGTGTTGTCCGTCTTTACCAATAATTGTCCTGGAAGAATGTGGTCCTTGAAGGCTGTCAGAGCATTCTGTACAGCTAACATTTCTTTCTGACTGATATGCAGGTGCATTTGATTTGGGTTCCATTTGCCCTGAATGCACTGCCAAGTGAGCCCCCCATGCATAGTCTAATGCGTCTGTTGTTAAGGTTTGGGTGGTAGGGGGTAGAGTGAATGGCAGTCCCTTGTTTTGGCGACAGGCCTCTGCCCACCAAAGGAACTCCATCTGTAGACAAGGTATGATAGGAATCATTGATTCTAGATCCTGAGAATGTTGACACCATAGGCTTTTTAGATACCATTGTAGTTTCCTCATATGCAGTCTTGCATATAGAATTAGTAGAATGCAAGAGGCCATGAACCCAAGGACTTGCAGTATTTTCCTTGCAGATAGCTGGGTCTTTGTGGCCAGTAGTTTGAAGTAGGCTGTCAAATGAACTTGTTTCTCTGGCGTGAGGTAGGCCATCTGGGAAGTTGTATTCAAGCTCACTCCCAGGAATACAATTTGTTGGCAGAGTACAAGATGTGATTTATTTTCGTATAAGGTGTACCCCACAGACGTCAGCAATTTCTTTACAAATGCCAGATGATTTAATAGTATGTCCTGGCTTTCTGCCTGAATTAGACAATCGTCCAGATATGGGTATATTTGAATATTTCTTTGCCTGCAAAATGCAATGACTGGAGCTAGGCACTTTGTGAATACCCTGGGCGCAGTAGATAAGCTAAAGGGCAGTGCAGAGAACTGATAGTACATGTAGCCTGCTCTGAAGCTTGGGTATCTTCTGCAAGATTCCCTTACTAGGATGTGCAGGTAGGCTTCCTTTAAATCCAGTGTTGCTAACCAGGCATTTTGCCTTGCATGGGAAGCAGTTGATGAAGAGTTAGCATCTTGAATTTTGGGATATCCAAAAATGTGTTTCGGATAGACAGGTCCAGGATAGGATGCCATGAATTGTCTTTTCTGGGTACCAGGAAAAGTCTTGAGTAGAAACCTTGCCCCCATTCTTCTTCTGGGACAGGTTGAATAGCCCTGATGCATAAAAGAGAGAGAACTTGCTTTTGAGCCACTGCCCCCTGATTTGGGGGTAGGTCTGGCCAACCGTTTGGGGTTGGTAAGGAGTGACGTGGAATCTGTATCCTTGGGAAACTATATTTAAAACCCATTTGTCCTGGGTAATGAGTTCCCAATTTTTTGCATGCAGGGCAATCTTTCCCCCTAAAGGAACAGTCAGTTGAGTAGGGCTTGGAAGGTTTAAAGTTAAGTCATTGAGACAATTTTCCATAGGGGGGGGGGGGGAGTCTTATTACTCCCAGTTATGGAAGTGGTAGCCCCCCACTGCTTAGGCCAGTGAGTACCTTGGGATTGAAGCCTGGATGTTCTGCTGGATCTGGGTTTGGACTGAGGAGGCCTGGAAGAGGCAGGAAAGGACCAATTCTTAGAGGGCCAATGCCTACTATATCTGGGAGGCTGTACTTGCAAAAAATCTTTCACAGTTTGCATAGATTTAGCTTTTTCCTCCATATTTTTAAGTACTTCTTCTGCTTTGTTGCCAAACAGGCGGTCTTGGTTTAATGGAGCAACCAGTAATTTAGCTTTAACATGATCTGGCAGAGATTGCGCCTTAAGCCAAGCATGCCTTCTAAGTACAGATCCAGTGACAGAAGCCCTGCAAGATGCTTCTAATGAATCAAAACCACATTGCAAAGTATGTTTTCCAACTTGTTCAGCAGAATGCATTAAAACCTGTAAATCTTTATTTTCAGCATAGTCAGGAATCAACATCACTTTCTGTTTAAACAATCCAATAATATGCTGCTGATACTTCAACATATGAAGCCAGCAGTTTAAGGCCCTAATGGCCAAGGTTGCAGAAGTGTATACCTTCTTACCCCATCTATCCAGTGCCCTGGAATCTCTATCAGAGGGGGTAGGATTTTTGGCAGTAGTAGCCTTAATGCCCTTGGGTCCCTGTGAAATGGTCTCAGGATCCACAGTAGTATTTTTAAAGAGGAACTTGTGAGAGTCAGATACCCTGTAAAACCTATCAGGTTTTCTGGGAGCAGGAGGTAGAGAGTCTGGGGCCAGGCTAGATTTCGAGAAGGCATCCTCTACAATGTCCAGTACAGGAGGGATAGCTGTTGAGGCAGGTGTAAGAATTCCCTAAGCCTCTTTTTGGAGCCAGAGTAATCCTGGCTTTCCCAGCTAAAATGCTCCCTAAGAGTATGCAAGGTTTTACCAAAATAAAAATCCTCTAGAGGGGAAGCAGAGGGAATGGAGTCCTCTGCATCAGAATCCTCATAGGTAGACAAGGGCAAATCCTGGTCATCAGAAAAAGCAGAAATTTCAGAATCCTGATCAGAAGAATCCGAAGGAAAATCAGTCCTAGGTCTCTTAGAGGGGGAAGGGTGGCTTCCTCTGATTAGAGTAATAAGGTCTTCAGCCATTCTTTATCATTTGTTTTTTAGGCATAGGGGCCTGACCATGCGGTCTGGGTGTCTGTCTTCTAGGCACGGATCGAGTTTTAGGCCTTGAAGAAGAAGACGGCATCGGTTTAATATGCAAGTCAGTAGGCCTGAATACACCCTCAGAAGTTGGTGCCCGCACAGCGGCTCCGGACCCATCCAAGGTAGAGGCATCCACAGGTTCCACAGTTTAAGAAGCATCTCGCTGCATACCGGACTCCAAATGGGTCTCAGTAGAGGCCTGCGAATCTGATGTAGCAGGTATCAGGGGCTGCAAAAGTGCCTCGCTGAGTACCGGCGAACTGGCTATTAGCTTAGGAGAAGCGTCGTCTGCAGCTTTGGACCTATGCGGTCTGTCTCTGTGTTTTTTCGGAATGTCGGTAGTCAGGTGGCTTACCGAAGTCATTTCTGTATAATTGAACAGAGTACCAAAATATTTAGATGCGTTAATGAACAAACGACGAATAGTAAGAGGTTTGAATAAGGCACAAAACCGACAGCGAGGTACGTCGTGGTCTGGGCCTAAGCAAGGAATGCAGTACGAATGAAAATCTTTATGAGTTATTTGCTTTCCACAAGAAATACAACTGTTAACTTTTACTGACATCGGTTTAAAGCAAAAAAATGGATCCCCAACGGGGTACTTAGCTTAGTTGAAGACTTTGGATCTGAAACTCGAAAACGAACCAGCACATGTGAACTGCTTCTGCTTCGGGCACCACATGGCAAGAAAGACTGATGTAATGGCATCTCTGCTGCATGTTTTATATCCCTGACTACCTGACGTCATGGATGATGAGACAGCAACCGACGCAGGGCCCAAGACTTTGATAATCAGGTCGAATGAGGGCTACTGCAAGCAGATAACCCAAATGTAATGACTGCAACAGTGAAACACGAAGAACATCAGTAATTCTTTAATCAGTCAGGGACCCGTCACATATTGGTGGCAGCTGGGTGGGATATTAAATGAACTTCAGTAGTTGATGGGCAGTTGTTACTGGAGGTGTGTGTACATTCAGCAGTCACAAAGTAAACATACAGCATTCCATTTTCACAAGTTTTATTTATTTTTGCTAGTTTAGTTTAGTCAGGGAAAGCAGACAAGGATGTCAGCACAGAATTACAGCAAGCTGACAAGATCCAATTGGCCAAGGTGTGCGAAGCCGAAGGACTACTGCATGCCAACCTGACTAATCAGGAAATGATTTCAGCCTTGGTGACAGCTGCAGCATGGCCCAGCAACCAGTCTGGTGATGGGGATGTGCAGTCTTCAGAAACAGGACAGTTCACCTTTTCCTCGGAGGACATAAATCTGTCTGGAGTTAAAGACACTTGAACTGGAGGCCAAACTGGAGAAGCAGGTGAAATTTGAATCAGAAGAGTGACTGTGGCATTTGGAGGCTGAAGAGAGTCTAGCCCCAGATCTGGAGCGTGCTTCCTGTGTGCTCTTAAGGGAAACTGTGCTTGGAAAAGCAAGCTGCATCTGAAAATACTGTGTGAATCCTTCTTTGTTCTTAGTGAATGCTCCTCCTGGAGTCAGTGCTGAGGACTGAGTCTCCTTGATTGCTGGCTTAGAGTAGGGACCTGTCACAGAGGATATTACCATGCACCCAACAAAAAGGGACCAGGAAGCTATAAGTGGTGAAGAACGTTTAAGGTCTGAATCACTGCTAACATTTTTTTGACATTTGTGTGCTTTGTAGCATCTTAAAGACTCCATTCACCTTGCACTAAAACTCATCTGGACAATGTTCCCCATGCAACATCTGACAAGCCCATCTGAACTGGGGTCCGGAGGGAGAAAGGGCATGTCTGGATTGAGAAAAATCTGCTCTCTCCATGATTGCAATTCTTGTTTCATACTATCCAGCACAAGTACCTAGAACTCCAACCAACGGATGCAGGTGCTGGGACCAACAATTTTTTTAAGTGCCACCCAATCTTTCTCATGAGGAGTCTAGCCAGTGGTATCATGAGGATCATTGATGCCATGATAACTAGAATTTTAAGAAACTCTCTTTTGAGAAAGCAGCTTCTTGAAGAGAGAAATCCCTGAAAATGTTCTGGGACTTTGTCTTCTGGTTGAAAAGTCACACTTTCTTCTATGTCCCTCATACATCCCAGGAAGACAATTCTTTGTGAGGGTGTGAGACAAGACTTTTGTAAGTTCAACTTGAAGTTGGAAGCAATTGGAAATGTGATGATAAGCATCCTTCAGATATAAAGTCACCATGAAACAGTGGTCCAGAAGAAGGGTAGGACTGTCTGCAGAGTCAGCATTCTGAACTTGGGTACTTTCAGAAAATCATTTAGTTACAACAAATCTAACACTGGTCTCCATATGATGTCCTTTTTAGGTACCAAAAAGATTCTGGTGTAAAATCCATTGCCTTTTTATGGTGTAGGAACTAATTCTATAACCCTTGCTTACAAGTTGTGAAGGAGTACCAGAGAAAAAGATGCATCTGGTCTAGCAGGTGTAGGGGATTTCTCCCAGCACCCACTTGTCTGCGTCTATTTGTGGGGAGGCTGATGGGTTGAGTGAAAGCCTGGGGGATGGGGACAGGGGAGGAGGGACAGGAGGATGGGATTGGAATGCCCTGAGTCATGGCATAATCATTCTTTAGCAAGGGAATGATCTTTTTTGGGAAAGAAGCCCCTTTTATTTGGTTTGGGAACATTAACCTCCTGCCATTTCCTCTTGGTACACTGGGATTTTTGTTTCTTCCTCACTCTGAAGATGCACACCTTGCTAGGGGAGAATTTGGGAATATGAAACTTTCTAGATACCCTTTCATCATTTTATCTTTATCATCCCATTGCTTGGGAATCTAAGTAGCAGCAGGACAAAACAAATTCAGAACTTAAAAGGAGTATTCAAAAGCTTACATTTTAAATCCTCAGAAAAATTCTGGGAATGTAACCAAGCATACCTTCTCATTACAAGAGAAGCGGCTGCATTTCTAAAAAAAAAAAAGTTTAGACACCTTTCAATAATATCAGATGGGTCACATAGAAGGATTTTCTAACCACTTTGGCAACATGGTTATCAAAGGAAAGCTGACTATCTACTTGGGTCCCTAGATCCCTTATTTCTTCTTCAGATTTCAGGGGGTTACCTCCTATGTTGTAGTTTGCGGGTACTCTGTTTTTTCCAAAGGGGATTACTACGAATTTTTTTGCATTTAGCTTGAGACCATGGCTTTGACACCATGCATCAGTCTCATTTAGACCCTTCTGACAGATCTCCATTTCGGCCAGAGACTCTATTATAGCACCCAGTTTGCAGTTGTCCGCAAACTTAGTCAGCCACAGCCCTTCCGTGCTTGCCTGTACTTCTGAGAAGTATATGCCAAACAGGAGGGGCCCCAGGACAGAGCCCTGAGGCACACCACTCATTACTGGTCTGGACTCGGACATAGATCCCACTACTCTTACTTTATGGGACGTGCCTGAGAGCCAGTTTGTGATCCATCTTGTGACGTAAGGGTTTATGCCCAGGCTGGTGAGCTTATCAATAATACCTGAATGGGGAATGGTGTCAAATGCTTTAGCAAGGTCAAGGTAAGCCGTGTGTACCTCCTTTGCCTTATCTATAGCCTGAGTAACTGTCTCAAAGAAATCCACTAGGTTCAGGAGGCATGATCTGCCCTTGACGAAGCCGAACTGTGTGGGGTCCAGCGACTGGAGGTTCCCAATCTCTCCATTTATGAGTTCCATAATGATTCGCTCCATAGCCTTACAGATCAGACTGGTCAGGCTTATTGTTTGGTAGTTCCCAGGGTCAGTTGTGGCCCCACCCTTGTGTAGCTGGACCACCACTGCCATGTGCCATTCTATGGGCACATATCCTGTGGAGAGGCTGAGACTGAACAGGGTATTAAGATGCGGGGTTAATTCCTTTTGGAGCTTGCGTATGACACAGCCTGGGACACCATCTGGTCTCATGGAGGCAGTGTTTTTAGCTTTAGATAGAGCCTTGATAACCAACTTATCAGTAATAATTAGACTTGCACAATCCCCTAGAATGTTAATAGGCCCTGTAGGTGGTGGTGGGGGGGGGGGGTTTGCAATGACAGGTTCAACCTGTCAGCCAAAATGTTGGCAATGTCAGAAGGGTCAGTGTATTTTGTTCCATTTTGTACTAGCTCAGAACAGACCTTAGCGTTGCCATTTAGTGGATTTCATTTAAAAACTATAATTAATTTATCCTTTGTTGACCAGGTTAGTCCCACTAGGATAAGTAGCTTCTTTTCAGGGGAGACCAGAAATGGTATTTATTCTACTGGGGAAATCTGGTCAGGGCATCAGGGAGTAGGACCCATTTTGGAGGAGCACTTCCTGCTTCCATTTCAATCATGGAGGCGACCCAGAGAAACAGGGAGGCAGATGGAGAGAAGTAGATGATGGACTGGTGGAAGAAATTAATGATAAAGCAAACGCTGAGACCAGAGAATGTGGGCAGAATTCTGAGAAAAGTTTTCATAAACAGGTTTCAGCAAATGATGGATGTAAAATTAGAACCCAGTAGCCGAGAGAGTTGTGGGATGATTTACTTAAAGAAATGGTGGTGCAGAATGAGCCAGAAAATGAAGGAGATGTTTCCTGAGGGGACATTATGGAGAAAATACAAATGGAGGATGCCCACACAATCCTGGTGAGACGAAAAAGAAAACATATGCAGAAAAAGTAAAATAAGACATAAGTGCAGTGGCACAAAAGAAGGCAGAAGAAAATGAAAAACAGATGTACGTGGCAAGGATTAAAAGTACAGACAGAAATGGACAGGAATGAAGTGTGGGACAACTTAGTAGCTCCTTTGGGTGTAAAAGCACATGAGCTAAGAGCATTTATTCTTATTAACAGAGACACTTTGTGACATTATATTTGAGACCTTTTCTTTTTTTCCAATGGAAAATTTTCGTGGGAGAATATGGTAAAAAGGAAGATTAACCCATGCAATCTTTATGAGATAAAAGCATTTAACAGGGAAACAAAAAAGATTCATGTGCAATTTTGAAAAGAGGTAGAAAGAGACTTTGAAAGGACATTTGAAATCTTTATGTAAAAAAGCAGTGGACACTGCAAATGTTTATGACAAAAGGGGCTTATGGACTGGTGGCTGGGATTGTAATATTGTGTTAAAAGTAGAAAAAGAAAAAAATTATACATATACCAAGCAGAACAGATAAAGAGGGGGAACAGGAGTGTTGGACAATTCAGAAAGTGTGTTTTTTTTTGTGGAAAAGAATGGCATTTGAGTAACTGTGGCAAAAGAAAATGTTACATTTGCAGGGAAATGGGACCTGATGCAAAAAAGTGAACTGAATGCTATAAATTTAACAAAATTGTACAGTTATGGATGGACTGCAAAAATGAAAATAAGAGTAAGGAAAAGGAAACAAAAGAAAATCAGAGAAGAAATGTTATTAGTAAAAAAATAGAAGAAAACTAGATGAGAAAAAAATAATACAGACGACATAGAATAAGGTTCTGAAATAAGTGACTAAGGTAGGGAGGTAGTAAGAGGGAAAAAAATTGTCTACTGGTAAAAGAAAGAGAAAATTTAAAGGGATAAATACAGAAAAAAGAAAGAAAATTGAAAATAATTTATACAGCTAAAGATTAGAGCTTGGTTAAACGGTTTAGTTGTTTGACTCACAGACACAAACTACAGTGTTCGATTCTCACCTTTCGGATGGAAATTTGTTAGGCCTATTAAGAAACCTGGCCTAGTAATTAGCGATGAACTTCTGAAATTTAAAATTTAAGGAAAAGGGAAAATGAAAATTTTAGAGTGCTTCTGTAAATCTGAGTAGTATTAAGAATACAATAAAAAGAATAGGAAATTTGGAATGGTGTACAGGATCTGTCAGCCTGGGATGACATGATCAATGGACCTTGATGCTTTGCCATCGATGGTCTTCATCTGTCACCCCTGGGATTTTGGCTACTGGTCAAGGCTTTTGCCATCCCCATAGTGCCTTTTTTAGGCAGTGTCTCAAGGACAAAATTCCCCTCGTAAAAACTCCATCTAAAAACAACCTTAAGATTATGCGGCTAAATGCTAGGAGTCTTAACATGAAACTGCACTCACTGCATGCAGTGCTAACCTTGGAAGACACTGACATTTGTGCAGTCACGGAGACCTGGTTAGAGGCTGTGGAGAGCACCCCAGCCATATTGGGCTACTCCTCCTTCCATATGTTCAGACTACAAACTGA
Organism: Protopterus annectens; assembly: GCF_019279795.1. Classification (NCBI taxonomy): domain Eukaryota; kingdom Metazoa; phylum Chordata; order Ceratodontiformes; family Protopteridae; genus Protopterus; species Protopterus annectens. Next base: position 545,133,604 of record NC_056725.1, on the reverse strand, counting down.
AGGACTGAAAACTAAAGGAGGCGGTGTATCAATATTAATTAAAGATAAATACACCTCCAGATTGGTTAGACAGGACAATTCCCTTGAGATACTGCGGGTGCAATTAACTGTTGGCTGGACACCTATTCAAGTCATAGCCAGCTTACAGAACCCCCTTCCTGAATCAGGACACCAACTCTGCTTATTTGGATCTACTTGAGTCTATCAAGATATATCCGAACACCATAGTTTTGGGCGACTTTAACTACCCATCCATTAACTGGGTAAATTACATGTGCGCAAACTCACCTGCCCAAAGGTTTCTCAACTTCATTAACTCCAATGTCCTGGAACAGCTGGTTGACACTCCCACAAGGGGTGCCAACATCCTGGATCTGCTGCTTACCATTATGGGGGACCACTGTAGCACCCCCACTGTCAGGTCTTCCCTGGTGAGATCTGACCACAAATCAGTCTCATTCAAAGTAATTATTACACCTCACCCCCCCTCCCAGCAGCAACTAAACTAAAAAAACTTCTCCAAAGCAGATTATAACCTCTAATAGACTGGTATAAATAGCTTCACTGCACCTCCCTCTCAGATGGAACTGGTAACTATGCAGAGTTCTTTCTACAAAAATGCTTTATACAAGCACCTGTATAGCTGCACTGACTCGGCTGTACCTGAAAGGACCAAAACAAGCTCCTCAACAAAGAGCAAATCTGTCTGGTGAACAACTGCCATTAACAGGCTTTACAATAAGAGGAAGAAACTGCTGTTTACAAGTAAGAGGGAACGAGCCATAAACTGGAAACACTCCCTCCTCAGCTTAACCAAACCAATAAGATTTCTGGTGAAGTCCTCCAAAGCTAACTACGAATCCAAATTAGCTTGCTCAACTAAGAACAACCATAACGCATTCTTTAGTTACATCTGTAACCTAAAAGGAAACAGATCTGTACCAAACTGGTAGTTAATGATACCACATATACTAAGCTTGTGGACATTGCTAACTTGTTAGCTGACAGGTTCTGTGAAAACTTCACTCCCCTGTCCAGCACGTATGTCATGACATCCCTACCACCTGTCTTCTACTTGTACCTCTAAAGATCATATCACGAACTTCCTCTCTAAGGTCAAAAACACAGCATCTATGGGACCTGACAACATCCCAGGCTGCATCCTACATGGGCTGAAACAAGAACTAGCAACACCATTGGGTACTCTTGAATCATAGTCTAAGCACCGGTTTCTTCCCAGCTGAAAGGAAAAAGGCCACCGTTATCTCTCTGCACAAAGGTGGTGCTTCCACTGACCCTGGAAACTATAGACCTATTAGCCTGAGCCTTACCTGCAAGGTCATGGAGAGTATCATCATGGTAACTATGCAACAAAGATATAGGTAATTTCCAAACACTTGCCCCTACTCATTTTGGATTTGTCAAAGGGAAATCATGCCTGTTAACCTGGTGGACTTCAAAACAGTCACCAAGGCCCCTGACGAGGGGAAATATCTGCTTACAGCCCACCTAGACTTGGCCAAGGGTTTTGACACTATCCCCCAACTCAGGCGTCATTGACAAACTCACCTAGTTAGGTAGACATCTGAAGAAGAAATATGGCCATGGGAAAGAAAAAGAGATTTAATATGGTGTAATATTTATGGAAAGGAGAAAGCAAAACTAATCAATACAAAAAGAGCAGCACGAAAGATATTTGAAGAGAAATACAGGCAAAGAAATCTGGACATGGAAAACTTTATAATACAAAAAATAAGAAGATAAAGAGGCAAAGTAGAAAAGGAGATTAGTAATGGAGAAGTTAAAGAAATAGAAACTGAGGTTATGAAGTACCTGCGAAGTGAAAGATTCAGTGTAAAAAATCTAATTCAGGAAGCACCACAACAGGATACAGCAAGGGACATCCAAATTAAGGGGAAACTAGTGGAATCGGAAGCAATGGGTCAGGTGCCAGAGAAAGATATATTGGAGCCTTGCACAGGAAACCAGTATAAACATTCACTTGAAGCTGGACAGCAAGGGAAGGAAAAGGAAACTGTGGCAACTCTGATGTAGTTAATGTGGAGGAGTGATAGCCCAATGAGTTCCCATATGATGGAGCAAAGGATGGCACAGGATGAACCTGAACAGAATGTGTCAAAGAAAGATGCTACAGAACTTTCTGTAGAATGCCCACAAGAAATGGAGGACAAAAAATGTGCCCTCAGTTTAGAGAAGAGTTGCTTGATTTAACAGAGATAGATATATTTGGATCAATGAAAGAAATAGACTGCAGGTCAATAAAACCCAAAAAGTCAAAAGTTTAATAAAACAAATGAACACAGTAATTAAGACTGTCCATAGAGAGCCATGCAATATAACAGAAGTAAACAGGATATATAACTGTGCAGCTAAATTGATAACGGATAAAGTTCTATCACAAGAACACAGGGTAGTGAGTGAAAGGAACAGGAGAAATCGAACACCATCATGGAAGTATCAAACAGAGAAAACTATAAAGCAATTAAAACAAGAAGTGTCACTGCTAGAATAGTATAGAAGTGGGAACAGATCAACAAAAATACTTAGATAGACATGATAAAAGCAATGCACAGCATTAGAACAGACCAGGATCTATCATGCTGCAATAACAAGACCAGGATCTATCATGCACCATCGCAAACAAACTAAAACTCTCAGCACAGGTGGAAAAACTTAGAAGATATGCAGATACATATAAAGGAAAAGTACAAAATAAGCAATTTACTGATGACCCAAAAAAGTTTTAAAGAGAATTGGGAAACAAGGTATAATGAATTGAAAGACCATCAAAAAAGAAGAAATAGATATATTTTGGAAGATATATTTTAGAGAAGTGTTTATGAAGATCCTGTGGAACATAAAGATACTAAATGGATAGAAAAAGAAGTAAAATAAAGAATAAGAAGTTAAAAGGTACATGATATGAAATGGGATGAAGTAACAGCCAGAGAGACTGAAACAAAGTTAAGAAAATCCTCTGATAGGAAAACCCCAGGCCCAGATGCAGTGCTTAACTTCTGGTCAAAAGTATTAAAATCTTTGCATGAAGATTTAGCCATGAGTTATAACTATTTATATGCGTACCCCAGACAGACACCAACCTGGCTAACAACAGGAAAAACAAAGCTCCTACTTAAGAGTGAACCTGTAAGCTACCCTAAAAATTATAGGCCATTATACCATGACCCCCCCATTAATATTCCAAAATGTGCACGCTGATTGGCCAGCGTGCACGTTGTAAATCGACTTATACTAATGGAAAAAGATCCGGTCGCCCGGACTTTTTCCATTAGTATAAGTCTCTTTTAAAACACTGTCTCGCTATGTTAAAAGAGTTTAACATAGCGACACAGGTTTAGCAACGGAGATCTCCGTTGCTTTTTTTAAAGCTGTCTCGCTATGTTAAACTTCTTTAACATAACGACACAGTGTGTAAAAAGCAACGGAGATCTTGCTTCTCTTGCTTTTTAAACCTGTCTCGCTATGTTAAATGGGTTTAACATAGACAGCTTTAAAATAAGCAACGGATATCTCCGTTGCTTATTTTAAAGCTGTCTCGCTATGTTAAACCCATATGACATAGCGAGACAGGTTTAAAAAACAGCGGAGAAAGCAAGATCTCGCTGCTTTTACTGTTCGCTATGTTAAATGGGTTTAACATAGTGAGACAGCTTTAAAATAAGCAACGGAGCCGTTGCTTATTTTAAAGCTGTCTCGCTATGTTAAACCCATTTAATATAGCGAAACAGTAAAAAGCAACAGATATCTTGCTTTCTCTGTTGCTTTTGGCCACAGCTCTGATCTACTGCATAGGCATGCGCAGTACATCAGAACTGCCGCGGATACCAGACAGCTGCGGAAGGGCAGCAAAGAGGCATTATACAATGCTATTATTTAAGAAAAGTAATTATTTCTTTTCTTAAATAATGTCATAGTATAATAGCAATAACCCAATTCTGGGTGTGGGTAATGCGGGATTTACCCATGGTTGTCTTTGTTTGTCCGGCTTCCTCGGGCCAAACCATGCCAACCGTAGGTAAATCCCGCATTACCCACACCCAGGCGTGGGTTATTGCTATAGTAACTTGCTATCTGACGACGTATAAACTATACATTGGAACTGATGCCAATAGAGTTTATAGTCATTTAGAAGAAAAGTCAATTACTGCAATAGAACAAAAGGGCAATAAAAGAAAGTCATAAGGAACAAAGGATCATTTCTTGTTAAAGTCATAGTGGAGAACTGTAAAAAGGGGAAGAATCTAAGGATGGCATGGACTGACTACAAAAAAGCATTTGAAAGTATCCCACATTCATGGCTAAAAGAGTGCTTAAAAATGTATAAAATACACCCTATACTTATTGACTGCATTACTGTGACCATAAAACTGTGGCAGACCACTTTGCAATTAAGCCATGATAAAGGACAAATTATTATCCCAGGGATAAAAATTCAAAGGGGGACATTCCAGGGTGACTCTGTCACCGCTGCTATTCTGTCTTGCCCTTAACCCATTAAGCAGTCTACTTAACAGCTTAGGCCATGGCTATAATTTGGCCCTAGAAAACGAAGTGTAAAGACTTCTCATCTTCTCTTTGTCAATGATTTAAAACTGTATAGCTCATTAGATGAGAAACTGAAAGCACAACTGCAAGTTGTCGAAACTTTTTCAGATGATACAAAAATGTAATTTGGTCTTGATAAATGGACAAAAGCAACCTTTAAAGCAGGAAAACTGCAGCACCAAGAAAACATCAGTTTGGGACACAAATGTGATACAAAAGAACTTGAGTAAGAGGGAGTGTATAAGTACTTGAGAACTGATGAAGGACCAATAATAAAACATGAACAAATGTGAATAAAACTTAGTAAGGAATACTTTAGAACACTTAAAATAATCCTGAAACCAGCATTGATATCTAGGAGCAAAAGTCAAGCTATAACCCAATTTACTCTTCCTGTACTAACTTACAGTTTTGGAGTGATTGACTGGCCCCGAAACGTGTTGGATAGATTAGACAGGAAAACAAGAAGGATGCTTCATACTCACCAAATGACTTATAAAACTCGGTGCGTACCAAGATTATATATTCCGTATTCCGAAGGAGGGATGGGCCTCCTTGAATCGATCACATGTAAAGATCTGCAATTGTGGGACTGCACACACATCTGCTGACCTCACAAGACCCAAACGCAGTGAAAGTTTTGAGAATAAAACTAAGATGACTTCTCTGCTTAGTTTAGTAGAAACATGTCCGCATCAAGCAGGAATAGAAATCAAACCAGAAGTAGATAAAAATCAAAAAAAAAAAAAAAAAACAATAGAAGGATGCTCCAATTTAGCTCGCTCAGCAAAATACAACTAAAAACAAAAGATAAGCGATGCTCCACACCGTAAAACTTGACGGAACAATTTATTTAAGACTACGATAGCGACAAAACAACAAACAGAAATACAGAGAACAAACGCTTTCAGCTATTAAAGCCTTCTTCAGATCCAAATTCAAAAACCACTTCAACATAATATAAAGCTTTTATCAGCCAATGACAAATAATATGTACATATCATGTTTTAGCCTAACCAATAAAGGTGCTTATACAAGCAACTTTATCATCCAATGTATTTGATTATTCTAATGAACTTTATCTAACCAATAAAGGTAAAGATGTAAATCAGACTTCACTTTCCTAAATATCATTGGCTTAAGCTAGCCAACAGAAGTAAAATGTAAATTAAACTTCACTTCTGTATGGATCGATAGTTCACATCACATTTATATAAGAAATTACTTGCCAATATCATTTTCTAATACTTTGGTAGTTAAAATACCTATAATATGCAAAATTCACTTAATAAAAATGCACACTTAAAAGCATATATTAAAACATAAGCAAGCCTTAAATTTGCTAAAATCTAAATACTTAAAATTAATGCATTGGCCGGGAATTGAACCCAAACCTCCCACGTGGTAGGCGAAAATTCTACTACTAAACCATTTTGAATTATATAAATAAATAAATAATTTCAAACAAATTAAATGAAAGAGCACTGGTATAAAATAATCTTACATACACATTTGATAAAGCAGTCTCTAGCTTAAATGCTTAAAATTAATGCAATGACTGTGAATCAAACCCGGATCTCCCACATGGCAGGCAAGAATTCTACCACTAAGCCACTTTAAATTTTGTAGATAAAAATCAGGCAGAAACTGAATGTGCCAAAAAACAAAAGAAAGATTATAAGGTGAAGGACCAGATGAGAAGTCAAGAAATGTGGAAAATGCATAAATATAGTTGCAAGTATAAAAAACTTCTGGAAGAAACCCATGTTGATCAGGATCAAATGCAGGAATGGTTAAGAAGAGGCAAATTCAAACCAAGAGATGAAAGGTTAATATTGGAGGACAAAGAAAGTGGGCTACGTACACACTGGTTTACAAAGTCCATTGAACATTTGGAAAAAACAGACAAATGTAGGTTTTGTAAAAGACTTAGGAATGGGGTCCATTCCTGTCATGGTATTAGAAAACCTAAAAGACTTGGAGAAAAAAAAAAAAAAATAGGTATCAACCCTTGTATCATTAGATGGGTCGCTAACTGGCTCACTGATAGAACCCATACAGTCACAATAGGGGAATCCACCTCCAACAGCAAACTTGTAACCAGTGGTGTTCCACAGGGATCAGTCCTGGGACCTCTACTGTTTGGAATCTATTTCTCTGAAGTACAAGCTAAAACTAAAGGTCTGCGGCTGACTAAGCTTGGTGATAACTGCAAACTGGGAGCAGTCATAGAATCTCCAAATGAACTCAACATCCTACAAAAGGATCTTACACAAACAAATGATTGATGCTACCAAGAGACCTACAGCAACAATGAAGGAACTGCAGGAATTTCTGGCAAGTACTGGTTGTATACTATATGTGAAAACAATCTCTTGTATTCTCAATATGTCTGGGCTATGGGGGTAGGGTTGCAAGATGGAAGCCTTTTCTTACACAGAAAAACATCCAAGCCCAGCTAAAATTTGCAGAACAATACAAGTTTCCCATGGGAAAATGTGTTATGGTGTGATGAGACCAAGGTTGAATTTTTTGGCCACAATTCCAAAAGGTGCGTTTGGCGCAAAAACAACACCTTGCATCACCAAAAGAACACCATCCCCACCGTGAAGAATGGTGGTGGCAATATCATGCTTTGGGGTTGCTTTTCTTCAGCTGGAACTGGGACTTTAGACAAGGTGGAGGGAATTATGAACAGTTCTAAATACCAGTCACTTTTGGCTCAAAACCTTCAAGTGTCTGTTAGAAAGTTAAAGATGAAGAGGAATTTCACCTTTCAACATGACAATGACCCCAAGCATACATCCAAATCAACAAAGGAATAGCTTCACTAGAAGAAAAATTAAAGTTTTGGAATGGCTCAGCCAGAGCCCAGACCTAAATCCAACAGAAAATCTGCAGGGTGAACTGAAGAGGGATGTGCACAAGAGATGCCCTCGCAATCTGATAGATTTGGAGTGCTTTTGCAAGGAAGAGTGGGTAAATATTGTCAAGTCAAGATGAGCCATGCTGATTGACTCCTACCCAAGAAGACTGAATGTTGTAATTAAATCAAAAGGTGTTTCAACAATGTATTAGTTTAGGGTGTGAACACTTATGCAACTAGCTTATTGTACATTTTTTTTATTTTTTTCCCCCAACACATTTCTCTTTCAACTGACTTGTACAGGTTATAGATCACATTAAAGGTGGGAAACGTTTTGAAACGATTTATTGTGGCCTCATTTTTTATATCACAAAAACCTGGCATTTTAACAGGGGTGTGTACACTTTTTATATCTACTGTATATTAGAAGATATAAGATTTTTAACAAATGAATGATTACAATCAGAGAAACTATGGGGAGGAAAGATAATGTAGAATTTGGAAAATGAGAGATGCTCTAGAACAGCTGTATTCTGTAGAAGTACAGTTAAGATATTCGATACAACTTCAGCAAAAATGGGAATACTAACCATTGTAGATTTAAAATGAAAAGAACAAGTATATAAAATTATAACATTTTATGCTTATAATAATTGTAAAGAAAGGGAAAGCTTATTTCACACAATTTTAGACTATATAGTGATAAATATGACTATTACAACAGCAGCACACTTTAATTGTGATTTAAGAGGCAAGCATAAAAAGAAAGGAAATGATACATGAAAAATGTTAGAAGTGACAAGATGTGGTAAGCTGAAACTTTTGGAGAAAAATTCATGGACTTCAAAAGGGGTATGTAATAGAACTCAACTAGATTTTATAGTATCAGATTGTTTCGTTATAGGAGAAGGGGATGCACTGGAAGATTTAGAACATAATGAAATAAAGTACTTTGATAAAAAATAAGTATATGAAAGAAATCAAGAAAAAAACAGATTGTTTTACAAAGAAAAAGAGAAGTATTGAGTTACTCAGATTAATAAAGTCAGATGGTAGTGTAAAGACAGAAATAAAAAATGTAACAGGACAAATACAAAGAACTTGGGAAACATTACAAATAATGTAGTACAATGTGTACAAGAAATGTTTAAAGAAAAAAAGAAGGTAGTAAAAACATGGAAAGTTAAAAAAGTTAACAGAAAATGAAAATAAAGAGTTGGAAAAGGATATTTCTTTAAATGAGTTACATAAAGTATTAGGACAAGTAAATGTAGATTAAGCTGCAGGCCCAGATTAGGGTATGGAATTTATAAAAATTTAAGCAACTGGCAAAAAAAAAATACTTTTAAAGACATTGAATGAATGATTAAACGAAGGTTTTCTGTATAAAGAATTATGATGTGGAATGTTTAAATTCATATGGAAGAAGGAAGATAGAAAACAATTAAAAAAAACTGTAGATCAATAGTATTGAATGATGATTAGAAAATGTTTACGAAAATAATACAAAAGACATTTGAAATTAAAATGGAAAATATTAGGGAAGATCGCATACATACTGGTAAAAAGGGGAGCACTGCCAAGAACTTTAATGATAGCTAGAAAAATTGTGGATGATATGAACAGAAAAGAATAAGCAAAAATCATGAAAGGAGACCTTAATACAGCATCTGACACAATCAGACATGAAATCTTATGGGTAATAATGAAAGAATATAAGACAAATGATAAAGTCAGGAAATTATGTATGTCAGTGTGTAGTAATAATAAAGTAAAAATACTTGTAAATGGTTAGTTAAGCCAATAAGTACATATGAAGAGTGGTGTAAGACAGGGATGCCGAATGAGCTGTATACACTTTGCATTAGTTATGAATGTGATAGTATGTGAAATAAATTGTAAATTGAATCAGGTGAGGTATATAACACCTGAAGGGTTAAGAATTCCAGTTCTGTTAACTTATGCAGATGACATCATACCAACTGAAAAAAAAATTTTTTTTATAAAAGTAGTAATAATTTGCACACAAGTGTCTGTAGATGATAGGGATGGCTTTACATAAAGAGAAAGGTAAAGGATTAGGTGATGCAATAAAGATCAAGTGTATACATTTTAAAATGTATTTATTTATTTTACATTTGTTAACTGGGATAGCCCACTGGACACTTGTGTTAGGTATATAATTTGGGAATAAAAATATACATAGAATTCAATGGAAAAACAAAACAATAGAAGAAATAAAATAAACCTGCCTTTTCTAGAGAACATATAAATTATTATTCAGAAAAAAGGCTTATTTGATAAATTCAATACTTAAGGGACAAAGCATATTTAACAAGTGTATTTATGTTGCCAACAGTATTTGAAAAGGAATTTTTCCAGATATTTTTTTTTTTCATTTATATGGGGTTCTAAATTAGATCTGGAAAAAAGAGGAGTTTGTAAATAAATAAGGAGGAGGTTTAGGGTTAATTAACGAAATCGTATACACTACTTCATTAAATTTGTATAAAGTGTTAAAGTGGATAAATGAAAAAGATGAGAGATTAGTAGTAAAACTGTATAAATATAAGTATGATAAATTTGGAGGTGAGGTAAAAAAGAGTATACAAATGTAATAAAATGTTACCAAGAAAAAATATTTTTGCGGAAAACAAAACTGATAATATAGAAAAAGACAGAAAAGGATGGTATAAGAATGTAATGATAAAACATATGTAAAACCATGGGAAAATCTAGCAGATTTTTATTTTATTTTACATTTGTTGACCGTGCTAGTCCAGCTGGATATATGTCCATTTTCAGTGGAGGCCCGGGGAGAAAAGCTCCACAAATAACAACCAAATAGGACAAGATATTTACAGTAGAAATTGGTACATTACAAAACTTTATAACATATTACATACCTAAGATTTTATATTCTGTATTCCAGTAGGGGAAAAAAACCTAGATACAACAGTAGTTTGAGTTATTAATGGAAATTATATCTAAGAGATATTATAGATACTAAGGTCACCCAAAAACCCAAAAAAAATAAACACTAGTGTTAAATGGATAGAGTCTACAAAAGCTAAATACAAAGATACAGTTACAGTGTTCATTCTCACAGGAGTTGTGGTCTTATATGAAAATGGTTGGTCATTCCATAGTATATACATATTTACATGAGAAAAATCCTCAGAATGGTCAAGCACACTATTATCAGCCAGTAAACACAAGATCATGTTCATAAGAGGGTAGGGTATGGTGGTTAGTCTGGGTTATCACAGGGGCATGGCCAGTGTGATTTGAGGTAGGGTTTGAGCTTGCTTTTAAATAGGTTAACTGATGACATTGAGGTTAGCTGACTTGGGAGGTTGTTCCAGGCTTTCTCTACTGTATTAGAGAACAGGGTGTCACCAGCTGAGTTGTTGGATTTAGATATTTGTACAAGTAGTTTATTAGATGAGCGTAAGGTTTTGAGATTGTTATAGGGGCTAGCTAGGAATGTAAGCATGGGTGTATTCTGAGGTAGATACAGGATCTTATGGGCTACTATTAGTTGATTGAAAAGTATTAGATTTGGCAACTCTAAACATCCAAGATGATTCAGGTTGATACAATGATGAGTTCTATAGGAGGACCCAGCTGCAAATCTGGCAATATTGTTGTAGGAGGATAACAGTTTACTCAGATTACTTCTGCATATTTTGGTATAGATAGGGGAGGCATAGAGCAGGGTAGAGATGAGGTGGGTGCGAGCAATGGTGACCCTGGCTAGAGGAGTTAGAAAGGGTTTGATTCTGTAGAGGGAACCTAGTTTCTTATTTACTGTTTTTATGGTGTTATTAATGTGAGGTTCAAAAGACAAGTTATTATCTATTAGTACTCCGAGTAGTTTGGTGGCTGGTTCAGGAGATATTATAGTTCCATTATTTGAAGTAATAGTAAAGTTAAGAGGGGAGGTTCTGCGAGTGGGGGTGAATAGTAACATTTTAGTTTTTTTTGGGTTTAAGATAAGACACCTTTGTAGGAGCCAGTTTTCGACTGTGCTAAAGGTCTTTTGGGTTAGTGACTGAAGTTCTGATTGGGAAGTAGCAGAGCATATTAGTGTGGAGTCATCTGCGTATTGGATACAGTCAGCTTGTGGAATTACAGAATGGAGGTCATTTGTAAAGATGGAGAAGAGTAAAGGACCAAATATGGATCCTTGACGGACCCCTAGGGCTACTGGGAGGTGGGAAGATAAAGTATTATCCCATAGTACAGCCTGTCGCCTATTATTTAGGTATGATTGGAACCACTGTATAGTAAAGGGCATCCAATGACAGGTTTTTGAGTGTGTCTATGAGGAGGTGGTGGTTAACCATGTCAAATGCTTTAGACAGGTCAATAAAAAGGGCTGAGGACAGAGTATCATTATTACGATTACTATTAATGTGGTTAGTGAAGGATAAGAGAGCAGAAGTGGTGCTATGAAATGGTCTAAAGCCATGTTGACAGGGTGCTAGTAAATTGTGATCAAGTAGGTTAACAGTTGTAAATGAATAAATTTCTCCATTATTTTTGCCAAAGGAGATAGTATGGCTATGGGCCTGTAATTGGAGAACTCCTTGGAGTTGCCACCTATGTGCAGGGGGATAATGTGAGAGACTTTCCAGATTAAGGGGATAGTTCCTTCAGAAATAGTTCTGTTAATGAGGATGGATATAGGGTAGGCTATGAGTTTAGCAGCTTTTTGCAGGTATTCTGCAGGTAGTAGATCTGGAGAGAGTGTGGCGGGTTTAAGTTTCTGGATGAGGTTAAAGATGAGCGATGTGGGCACTGGCAGAAAATCCAATAGAGGAGGATTATTGGTAGAGGTTGTGGTACAGCATGAGGTGCTAGGGGATAGCTGGTTGGCTAGGGATTGTATTGTTTCAGTGAAAAATGTGTTAAATGAGTCTGCTATTTGGATGGGATTGTTGTGATCAGAGCAAAAGGGAGTGGGAGTGCTTGAGCGTCCGGGGTGTAGGAGGTTATTGATGCCTAGCCAGAATTTTTGAAGATTATTTTGATGGGTTTGTTGAAGCTGGTAGTAATAGTTTCTTTTATCGGCTAATATGGCTTTTTTGTTTCGTTTCTTAGCTGTCTGAATTGTAAGTGATCTGAGGGGCTTTTTGTTGAACGCCATTTGGCCCATTATTTCTTTGGAGGATTTTTTGTTTGGTAGCATTGGTGAGCCATGGTGCTGGTTTAGTTTTGATTCTAACTTTGCGTAATGGGGCATGGCAGTCTAAAATGGAAAGAAATTTTGAATTAAAGTATTTCACTGCATTATCTAGTGGGAGGTGTTTCAGGGGTGACCAGTCACAGGCGCTTAGTTCAGTTTGAAAGTGAGCAGGGTTAAAGTTTTTGTTGGTGCGAACAGTTCTACAGATGGTTGAGTTTGGAACTTCAGTTTTAGATCTGATTAGATAGGTAAGCAAGTGGTCACTTATGTCCTCTGGGAGGGTGCCTGTTTTATAGTTTTGTTGGGGAGTATTAGTGAGTATCCAGTCAAGGGTACTTGTTATGGTAAAAAGATTAAAGATATAAAAGCTATGAAAAGATTAAAGCTATAGAAATATAAGAAGAAAATGGTGTAGTCAAAGTAGAATGTAATGATTTTTTTGTGGAGACTGGTAATAGATACACTGCCAATAAAAGAAAATATGCCATATAAAAAGAAAACTGATATAATATGGTTACATTGTCAAGAAGAAGAAACTACGAAGCATGTGTTTTTGAAATGTAGAACAGTTATGCAGAAAACTAAACAAGATTTTTTCGAAGATATACAAGAAGTGGATAAAATAAACATGGATATGATTAAATATAGATATTATAAACATGGATATGATTAAATATAGATATAAGAACAGGAGTAAAGAATATGTTAAAAGAATAGATAAGTTATTTTATGTTATATGGAATGCAAGAATGAATTAAATTATATGTAATGGTAAAAAGATTTTTAGCAACAATATTAAGTAAAATCCGAGGAGTGGGACTGTAATATGGAAGAAAATTCAGTATGATTATAAAGGAAATTCTGAAAATATGTAAACAATCTTATAGATCTATATATCTGCAAATATTTTAAATATGTAAATATTTTGTAAATAGCAGTTCTTTTTGTATATACAGGACCTCTATGTTTTTCAGTAGGTGTCATGGGATTTTTTTACATGCACCTGACCTACCACAACTCAGGAAGATGGAGCCACACTTTAATGTCTCATATGGAGGACAACACACTTAGGAGTGCAGCACCCTCTTTATGTTGTACTGCAGTGCCAGCAATCCATCTAACTGGTGTGGGAATGTACCCACATCCTTCTGCACCAAAGTGAGTATGCTACCTACTGTACCACTAACACTATGTTCAAATTTTATAGCATAATCATTGATGACCATTTTTTTTTACACACACACACATGCACAAAAACAGCTGCACATTGAAAACAGACTTTGCATGAGCAACAGTAAACTTATCTTCCCTTGAAGCTCACATAATTGAAAATGCAGTGAAATTCACATTCTTTGAAAAAACACCTGACCACTTACAAATTAAAATGTACCTCAGTTCCCAGACTACTTTCAAACCATGGACCCCCTATATATATTTTTAGGGCCATGTACAGAATGTATGTTTTCTTTGACTCACCTTCTTTATTGATTTAAATTTATTTCTTGTTTAATATAGCAACATTTGTCTAAAATATTTATTAGTGTACATGTTAAATTTGAAGATTTGAATACTTTTTTGCTGTAAGAAGTGAAACAAAATGAATGAACCAATGACAAAAGTAACCATTGCAAAACATTTCAACCAACTCATTCTCAGTGATCTGCTAAAGGGTTTGGCAGCTGGTATAGAGGATTAAGGCTCATGCCTCCTGTATCTCAGGTACATGGTTTGACCCTGGGCAAGTCACTTAATTAACTAAACTGTCCTCTCCAATGGGGGCATTTTACACATGCACACACACCTTCATTTTTGAATACAAACTGACAGACTAATTATCTACAAAAAAGAAAAATGCTGCTTGGTGATTCAGTACAGGCTGTCTGTTCACTCAAACACACTCCCTCTACCTGCTAAAAAGAAAACTGCTGCTAAGTGTACTGAATACAACATCCATAATACTGAAAATATACAAGGCAATCCAAATAAATCCATAATACTGCCTTGTGTTCCCTTTGGGTTGCAATCAAAATCTTGCTTGTGCATCTCAATTGTTGGATTAAAAGCAGGGGCATTAAGAAGGAAGTCTTGCAAGTATGTTTGCTTGATTAGACAAAAATGTCAAAGTAGCAGGTGCTGCAATATTACAGCAAGAAAACTGTTTTAAAAAAAAATTAATGCTGTGGCCGGGCCCCCCTGACAGCACCGGGTCCTAGGCAACTGGAGTATTATGTCTGGCAAGTGGTCTCTTACCCTGGACCTCTCCTGCATCTGAACCAGTTAATGGAATAGTCCCAGAGCACGTGTCCGACCTCCACACCATATAGGGCTGCAGGCTCACACAACAGGGTGAAGGGGAAAAAAGTAAGTGGTCTGTGGTAACAACAAATTCACATACCCTAGACTGAGGTACACTTTTGTTCATTTTTTTCTTTTTAGCTACAATTGGATTTGATATTTGATGTCAGTGGAGTGCAGCCGTGAGTGAGTCCATTAAATTGAGGGTAAAAGCACCTGCCAGAATAATACACTGACACTATTAAGGGCTGACTAAGGGTAGCAATAATAGAAAACCTAAACTGTGGCCCCACACAGCAAATAGGGCTTCACTGCATAAAATATAACAAAAACAGCTTAAAATGTGTTATGCCTTGTTCTACAATTTGCACACTGTAGTAAACAATAGCACACACAGTCACAGTAACAAGTAAAATTCACTTGTCCAAAGAGTAACAAAAAATAAAACATATAACTTGCAGATGAACAGAAACAAGAGCCCACGGCTTCAGATGACACCAGAGAACATCAGTTCCCCAGTTCCATATAACATTTTAGAAAAGCCCCATAACTGCTTAAAAGCAGAATTAAGCATACAAACACCACAACAGCAAGTTAGAATTCTGAAAGGAATTGACAACAGTAGTAAATAGTCAGAACATTAAAATAAAAAGTTAACCCATATAAATGCATATTATGTATATGTGTGTGCGTGTGTGTGTACATATATATATATAAAATCTATATATGTGCATATATATATATATCTATATATATATATATATGTGTGTGTGTGTGTATATATATATATATATATATATATATGTAGGGCTCTGATTTATAAGAACGAAATTTTACCTACCCGAAACTCATAACGCCAAGACAAAAAGGCTGACAGCACTAGAACACCGACTTACCACTGCAGTTAAGTAACCGATTGGCCATCCTACACAAAAACATAAACCGAAGAACACCAAACCCACCCATGTGCGGGGCTTGGCCCCCCACACCCTCCCTAACTAAATATATCAACTCTGAGATTGCACTACCGCGGGTGTAGGGAGCAAAGTTCAACAGGATGGCAATAAAGGCATACATAAATATTTTTTTCAACTTCCAATGAAGTTGTAATAGGGTAATTAAGTTCTTTACTTTTATCTTTCTTTGCTAAATCTCTTACTGTACTCGAATACTATTACATCCTGCCATAGGCTTAAAGTACATTGTTTTTTTTCTATTATTAATTTGTATGTTATTTGGTACATTTTGTTTATTTTTACTTAAGTAGTATTGTAGCGGAGCTTTTCTCCCCGGGCCTCCACTGAAAATGGACATGTATCCAGTTGGACTAGCCCGGTAAACAAATGTAAAATAAATAAATAAATAAATAAATGGCAAAGCGGTTCCTTACCTGGAGTGAAAGTCAGTGTTCCGGGACGTCGGTGTTGTCTGGTCGTCGGCTTTTTTTTTCTCAGCATTTTAAAAGTCGGGTAAGTGAACATTTGGGTTTCCGCTGCAAAAAGTGGAGAGAATATGAATAATGTGGATGATGTACTCATCAAAAGCAATACTTCTGAACAGCACCTTGCTGAGTGACTGTGTGTTACCAACTACCTAAAGAATGCTGAGAGTAAACTCTCTCTCAAAAAAGGGCAGTCGTTTAGAAACAAGGTCAACTATATAGGGTATGAAATTGGATCAGATAAGCTATGCTCTCAAAAGAACAAAATAGAGACCATCAACCCTCAAAAAATGAGGGAGCCAAGAAGCTTGCTGGGTTGTTGTTCTGTCTTTCGGCTTTTCCCGGTTAGGGGTCATCACAAGCGGAACTCCGGTCTGCTAATGATTGGAAGTTGATTTTTACGTGCTGCGCTACCAGCCCTGACGCACAACCTTCAACGGAGGTACGCTCATTCATGCATGTCTCCACGCAGAAGACGCTCTAGCTGAGAATCGAACCGGACAGTGACTTACTGTGAGGCGACAACGCTACATGCAATTATTCTAAACAGTTTATTTGGGACTATGTTGAGGAGGCATATCCCATCACAGAGGTGTTAAAATCAGAATCCTGTGATTGGATAGAAGATGAGACAACTGGCTATACAGCTGATGCATTCTAGGAGGATCCAGTACGTGTCAGATGGGGATACAATAGCTGACAGGCTTTCCTACTTTGCCAGGAATTGTCTGCAACTCTCTTATCAAGGCTTTTGCATTCTGTTTACAGCTTTTGCTGCCCCTCTGAGCTATGACACAATCAGAACTGCCTAGACAGGATAAGCCCTTGCTGTGTGTAATTATGGTGGCTGCCAAAAAAGCAATTACTAGAAAACGGAAATCAAAATCTAAACCAACTATATTAGAAGTAGTGAATACAGTAACAGAGATAAAACATCTGGAATTGAGATCTTTAGAAAACACCAGGAGCAAACTACATAGGGGGAAAAAATGGGAATTGTGGGAACATAACATACAGGGGAGGAATGAGGTTTAAAATAAGGCAGGACTTAAATGGGCTATGTAATGTCTAACGGAAAATAATTGGGTAGAGTACAAGTGATGTATAATGTTTGCAAATGGGAGTGTGTCAGTATGGTTTCTGATGTAAAATGCTTGCAACATGATTGCATATGCGGTAAGTGATGGTTTAAATAAGATATTTCCTGTTTAAAAAGGGGGGGGGGCATAAATTGAATAATTTATATAATGTTGCTTAGGTTATATGACATATAGCAATACATGTGAAGTATAATGTTTATTAACGTTAACTTAATACAATTTGACTACTTTTGTATAAATGTAAGTTTGCCTATGTCACAAGTGATACTTCAATAAAGGTGCTTTAAAAAACAAAACAAAAGAAGCCTTTGCTGCCTCCATAGTGCCTTTTTTAAGCAAAGTCCATCTGATGTACATTCCAACCCAGTAAATTCTAATTTGGAACACATTAATGTGGCACTACAATACCAGGAGAGATAAGAAAAACTTGCCCAAACTTGAGGTTCTCCTGCGACCTGAACACATTTACATATGTTTTGTTACAGTTACATAGTTTCAGAGCTATGAAACTACCCCCCCCCCCTTTCCTGGGTATAACGTCTATCAAGCCTTCAGACCTACTGGCAATTATGGGGGAGTATCAGTATTTGTCAAGGATATCATCACTTCATGAGAGATTCCTTGAGATACCACATTTGAACTCCTACAAGTCCAAATCATCATAAAGAAGACAAATTACCATTGCATAGCTAGCTTTATAATACCCTCTATGTCCCCTTCTGTGCATGATATCTTAACGCATTAGCTGAAATTCGCATTAAACCCACGACCTTTCTACAACTAGGCTTCAACTATCCATCAGTAAACTGGCTGACCTGCACTGCAAATGGTCGACATGCCCTGTGCTTTCTTGACATTATAAATGCTAATACTATTTCACAAATATTTAAGCATCCTACTAGGGGCCTGAGTAACCTTGACCTAGTCCTCATAAATATGTTTTTTTTCTTGCATAGCTCCTTATGTGTCATCATACCTTGTTAAATCAGACCATAATTTAGTTATCGATTTCTTTAAAACTGGTGGCACTTCCCCTGTAAATAGCTCTGTGTTCAGGGACTTCTCAAAAGCAAACCTGCTTCAGTTACTTGATAAATCCTACTGCAAGCCTCCTCTAAAGGATCCCATTGCTCAAGCTGCTACCTTTACCTCTGACTTCTAATCCCACTTAAATAGTTGTTGTACTGATAAGGCAGTCCCTTATCTGTAACAAACAATGAGAAAAATAAAAACAAATCTCTTCGATGGAATACATGTACAAATAAATTACATAACGAGGAAAAAAAGTACAGTTTTGTACCTACCATAAATGTAGATGCTCGAAGATCTACATTGCTGCAGTCCTTACATATGGGTAGTCCGCTGTCCTCGGTCGGCCCGAATACCAAAGTATAAGGCTGACGTCGGTCAAGGCGCTTAGAACTGACATCAGGACGTCAGGGTACAAAAGCGCATGACCGACGTCATATCCTCAGTCTTTTCTTGCCCCAGATGTCAGAAGGCCCTAAAAAGAAAGGCCCAAACCAAAAGACAGCAAAAAACCAACCAACCACCCCTGCACTACTCCTATTTACAATATTTACAGTATTCACAACCCAAACCACACAACCGCCTCTAACTACAGAGGGGAAGGAGGGAGGGTAAATTGGACTGCAGCAATGTAGATCTTCGAACATCTACATTTATGGTAGGTACAAAACTGTACTATGTTCTTCATCTCACATTGCTGCAGTCCTTACATATGGGTAGAATCCCAAAGCAGAGGTAAGGGAGGATGGTAAAACTATAAAGCATTAGGAGCTGCCAAAATGCCCTGTAAAATTGCAGTGGCAAAACCAGCCCTAGATTTAGAGTAAAGTGGAAGGTGGTAATGCTTAGAAAAAGTATGCACTGAACTCCAAGTAGCTGCCTCCAAAATATCTTTAGTTGCCACCCCCCTTAAAAAAGCTGTAGAAGTGGCAGTAGCCCTAGTGGAATGAGGCCTAATCCCAGCTGGAATCTCCTTACCATGATGGGAATAACAGAAAGCAATACAAAACCCAATCCACTTAGAAATAGTTTGTTTTGAAACAGGCTTGCCCTGAGAACTCAAAGCAAATGAAACAAATAACTGCTGAGACTTCCTGAACCCTTTAGTTCTGCTCAAATAATATCGCAACTGCTTGTGTATATCCAAAGTGGGCAAAATCTTTTCCCCTTTATTTTGGGGGTTTGCATAAAAAGTAGGCAAATGAATAGTCTGGTTTAAAGCCACACTAGAAACCACTTTAGGCATAAAGGAAGGATTAGTACGCAAAGATACCCTATCCTTATGGAAAATTAAGAAAGGCTCAACCGCCATAAGGGCCTGTAATTCAGAAACCCTTCTCGCAGAGGTAATGGCCAACAAAAAAGCAGTCTTCCATGATAAATATTTCAACTCGGCAGTAGCTGCAGGCTCAAAAGGTTGTAGAGTGAGTTTCTCCAACACAAAATTGAGATCCCAAGCAGGAGTAGGAGCTCTACGTGGGGTCTTATATTCTTTGCCCCTCTAAGGAATTGCTTAAACAAAGGATGAGAAAACAATGGTGGGTCACAGTCATAGTGAGCAGAAATTGCTGCAGCATGAACCTTAATAGAGGAGAAGGACAAACCTTTGTCCAGTAACTCAGTAAGATATTGAAGAGCCACACTTAAATTAGGCTTAGAAACATCAAATTCCTTTGCTGTACTCCAAAATAAAACCTCCTCCATTTATCTCGTACACTTTCCTTGTACTAGGCCTTCTGGCCTCCAAAATAACATTCAAAACTTGCTGTGGAAGCTGAGACCCTCCAGGGTTTAAAACAGAATATGCCAGGCTGTTAGATGTAGAGAGTGAAGTTTGACATTGAGTAAATGACTGTTCTCCTGAGACAGCAGGTGTGGAATCAAGGCAAAGGCCATGGAGGCTCCCGTACCAGACTTCTCAGTAATGGGTACCAGTGCTGTCGAGGCCAATCTGGAGCTATTAAAATCATCTTTGGTTTGTCCTGTCTGACCTTCAGGAGTACCTTTGGGAGGAGAGGCAGAGGTGGAAAGGCATACACATGAAGATTGCTCCAATTGAATGAGAGAGCATCCACTTTCCAAGCTGTGGGATGAAACCCCTTTGTGCAAAACTTTGGCAGCTGGTAGTTTAGTGGAGAAGCGAACAAATCTATGTCTGGAGTTCCCCATAACACTGTCAATTTCTGAAATACATGAGGATCCAATTTCCACTCGTGGGGATCCATAATTTGTCTGCTCAACACATCTGCTAAGGAGTTTTGTGCTCCCGGCAGAAACCTTGCCTGAAGATTTAGCTGTAAACTGAGAGCAGTCTCCCACAAAATCATTGCTTGTCTGCATAGAGGATAAGAATCGTTCCCCTTGCTTGTTGATGTACCACATGACAGTTGTGTTGTCTGTTAGAACCAACACCTGCCCTGGAAGAAGTAAATCCTTGAAAGCCATTAATGCAAATTGGACTGCTAACATCTCCTTCATGTTGATATGTAGATGTTGAAGTCTGGCAGGCCACTTGTCTTGTACCCACTTTCCATTTAGATGAGCTCCCCAAGCTTTGTCTGAGGCATCTGTCGTTAGAATCTGACTCGCCTCTGGCCGGGTCACAGAGAGTCCCTTGTTTAGGTGACATTCCTGAGCCCACCACAAAAATTCCTTTTGAATGCAAGGTATTATCTGAATGACAGTGTCCATATGCTGGCAGTGCTGTGTCCATACATTTTGAGATACCATTGTAGCTTCCTCATATGCAGTTTGGCATTGGGAAGTACCAGAATACAAGATGCCATGAACCCCAAGGCTTGAAGGACTGTCCTTGCAGTCAGCCTGGACTGATGAGACAATTGATGGAAGTAAAGAGAAAGATTCTTTTGTTTGTCCGGGGTCAAAAGGCCATCTGGGATGCTGTATTCAGTCTCACACCCAGAAAGCACATGTCTTGAGAGGGTACTAGACTGGACTTTATTTCGTTCACAGAATACCCCAGGCATCTTAGCACTGCTATCACATACTGTAAATGATGAAGAAGTTCGTCCTTTCCTTGGGCCAGAATCAGGCAATCGTCCAAATAAGGATAGATCTGTATTCCTCTTAGCCTGAAGAAAGCTATCACTGGAGCCAGAACCTTCGTGAACACTCTGGGCGCAGTAGATAAGCCAAAGGGCAATGCAGAGAACTGATAATGAGAAGTCCCAGTCCGAGAACGCAGATACTTTCTGCAACTGAGCCTGATAGGAACATGAAGGTAAGCCTCCTTGAGATCCAGAGTCACCATCCAGTGATCTTTGCCCAGCAGAGGTAAAAGCTGTTGTAACGTCAACATTTTGAACTTGGGAATGTCCAGATATGTGTTGAGGATAGATAAATCCAAGATTGGTCTCCACGTGTTCCCTTTCGTTACTAGGAACAGGCGAGAATAAAATCCTAGGCCCACTTCTGGCAGAGGGACCGGTTGTATGGCCTTTATTTGAAGTAGCAGAGAAATTTGTTTGTGAGCCTCTAGTCTTTGCTGAGGAGGAACGTCCGGCATGCCTTTGAAAGGAGGCAAGGTATGGAAATAAAACTTGTAACCTCGGTGTATGATATCCAATACCCATTTGTCTTGGGTAATCAAATTCCAATTTTCCTTGAAGAGTGCCAACCTTCCCCCCAAAGGAGCTGCCAGGCAAGAAGGATCTGGCAGCTGAAAAGGCAGGTCATTGGGCCTGTTTACGAAAGGACTGGCCCCTGCCCTCACCCGAAGATTGTGCAGGAGAACTCCCTGTTCTAGGTCTGAAAGAACTCTGAGCTCTGCCCCTACCACGCCTAGATCTACCCCTAGACTGAGAATCATAAGAAGGATACGTCCACCCCTTAGCAGGCCAATTCCTACTAAACTTTGGAGGCTGTACTTGCAGAAAATCTTTAACAGCCTGCATGGACTTAGCCTTGTCTTCCATTTTCTTCAAGACTGACTCCACAGGTGAACCAAACAACACATCAGACTGTAAAGGAGCATCCAAAATCCTTGTCTTAACATGGTCAGATAAATTCTGATCCCTCAGCCATGCGTGCCTGCGAAGAACTGAACCAGTGGCAGCCACTCTAGACGAGGCCTGTACAGCATCAAAACCACATTGTAAAGAATGCTTACCCACCTGCTCTGAAACATGCACCAAATCTTGTAATTCTTTACACTCAATGCCTTCCGCCAGAGCATCCACCTTAGACTTCAATTGAGAAAGAAGATAGTTTTGATATTTCAACATATGAAACTGGCAATTCAAAGCCCTCATAGCTAGGGTAGAAGATGTATAGACTTTCTTTCCCCATCTATCCAAAGCTCTGGCCTCTTTATCTGGAGGAACCGGATTTTTGCAACAGATGCCTTGACACCCTTAGGTCCCTGACTAACAGTTTCTGGGTCCGCCCTAGGACTCTTATAAAGATATTTATGAGCCTCAGGCACCCTGTAATACCTATCCGGTTTAACAGGAGCAGGAGGCAGAGAATCAGGATTAAGTGAAGCCTCTGCAAACACATCTTCCACAACATCCAGAACAGGGGGTATAGCCAAGGGCCTATGCTGGGGTAAAGCAAAAATTCCCTAAGCCTTTTCCTGGAATCAGAGAAGTCCTGACCTTCCCACTTAAAATGTTCCCTCATGGAATGAAGAGTCTCTGAAAAGAAAAATCCTCTGGAGGAGAAGCAGAAGGAGGAATCATCTGCATCAGAATCAGAATAAGGAGAGTACTCCTGCAAGTCTTCAGCTGAAGACTCAGAAACATCAGAAGCCTGCTCAAAACTCCCCAACTCTGGCTCCACCCTAGGCCTCTTATCAGGAGGGGGCAAAGAACCTCTAATCAGAGTAATCAAATCTTCTGCCATTTTAAGCATGTGCTTCTTGGGCACAGATCCTGCTGCACTAGGAGAGACCCCAACAGAAGCTAAACCCGGCCTGCCTCTGGGAGAAGCCTTGGAAACAGAAGGAGAGGGCCTAACCACCCTAGGAAGGGAGGGGAGTACAGTGACCTGTGAAGCCCCTTCAGCCTGACCTGCCTCCTGAGAGGCCACATCCTGCAATATTAAAGTCTCCCCCTGGGACTCCAGAGAAGCCTCCGTCGGAACCATCGGTTCCACTGACACCTCTAAAGAACCGACGTCCGGAACGGATGACTCTTCTTGCCTGGGTTTAACCACTTTGTCTTTGCGCTTCTTCGAAGAAGTGGGCGCCGGAGAATCCGACGGCATATTATAGTTGCACCGCTTCCCAAAGACCAGCCTAGCACAATCTAACCTTCGCTTAATAGTGCGCTTATTGAATCTAGCACAAAAGCGACACCCAACAACGTCGTGCTCAGGCCCCAAACAAGGAATACACAAAGAATGATAATCCCTATGCGGTATCTGTTTCCCACAAGAAATACAGTTATTCACTTTTTCTGACATCCGGTAAAACACTGAGGCAAGAAAAAAACAAAATATTCCCCAACGGGGTACTTAGCCAACTTTGATTCGGTCTGAAACTCCGAACTCGAAAAATTTCAGAACGCCGAACGGCACTTGCAACGCTGCTTCTGCATCGGACCATGCGGCAAAAAAGACCGAGGATATGACGTCGGTCATGCGCTTTTGTACCCTGACGTTCTGATGTCAGTTCTAAGCGCCTTGACCGACGTCAGCCTTATACTTTGGTATTCGGGCCGACCGAGGACAGCGGACTACCCATATGTAAGGACTGCAGCAATGTGAGATGAAGAACATCTGCTTAATGATTATGAAGTCTCATTCTACCCAACAAGAGCACTTAAGCAAACTAATAAAGAGCTTAAGGGAACCATTAGGAATGCTCAAAACTGAGTATGAATGTAAAATAGCCACGGAAAACAAAAATAACTACACATCCTCCTCCTTTAACCATAAGAGGAAATTAAAAACTAACAGTGTTTGGAACTAGTCCACAATAATACTACACACGTTCTGACCCAAAGGAAATGGATAATATCCTAGCTAACAAATGCACTGCAAATTTTATTCCACGAACAGCTATAACTGCTCCACAGGTTCCACAATCTCAGCCACTCCCTTTAATTACTATGGAACAAATTCACTCAGCACTCACTAAAACAAAGAATACTTCATCCATGGGCCCTGATAATACACCCCAGACGCCTGATTATCAGTGTAAAATATTTCCTTTCTGAACCCCTACTTAACCACTTTAATCTAAGCCTCTCCCCTGGTTACATTCCTGAAGCCCAGAAAATAGCCACTGTAACCCATTACATAAGGGTGGCCCAAACACGGACTATGGCAACTATAGTCATATTAGTCTCACTATCCTCTTCTGGACACTGAAAATAAATCACCTCTGGACCCTCATCAATTCAGCTTTGTCAAAGGAAGGGTCTGTCTCTTTAACCTCATTAATTTTGAAAAAGTAACCAAAGCAGTGAATCGTGATTTTGCAGTGTGTAGAGCATACTTAGATCTAGCCAAGGCCTTTGACACTATTCCTCATGCAAACATTATCGACAGACTTGTAAATCTGAATATAAATCATTATATTGTGCAGTGGATAGTAAACTGGTTTATTGACAGAACTCATGGGGGTAGAGTCGTAGATGCCGCTTCAGAAAGCAAAAAAGTTACACGTGGTGTATTCACAGGGGTCAGTTTTGAGCCCTCTCCTATTTGGTATTTATTTCTCAGGCTTCAAGCCAGCACTCCTGGCCTATGTCTAAGTTTGCAAATTACTGTAAATTGGTTATTGTTATTCGATCAACTAACTCACAATTGCTCCAACATGGGTTAGACCACGTTAACAATTGGTGTAAAGATAATGGTTTCAAATTAAATGTAAAACAATGTAGCATAGTTCATTTTGGTAAACAAAACAGTTTCAGTTAGCATATAGGTGAGGCACGCCTTAAATGAAACACGGTTATAAGGGATTTAGGCACTCTTGTTGATAATTCTCCATCATTTGACCATCATGTCTCCACAGTAGTTCAGAAAGCCTTTTATCTGGCTCATTTAATTTCCAAAGGCATTTCTACTACTTCCAAAGAAGTCTTAATTCCTCTTTTCTCGTACCTTATCAGACACATTACTGAATATAATGCACCTTTTGGCATGTATTTGTAGTAAAAAAAAAAAAAATCACACAACTTGACAGACCTCAAAGAATCATAACAAAAAAGATAAATGGCCCAAAAAATCTTGCTTAAGAAGGAAAGAATGTCAGCCCTTCCTCTTTATTCAGCCTCTTACAGACACCTCAGTGGAAATCTGTGCTTAGTCTTTCGAGCCATGAAAGATCAAACACTATCTGACCTATTCTTTCTCAGAACTAATTCACTTCAAATACTCTGTTAAAGGAAATAAACCTTCAACAATAGATAAATAAGACACATTGGAGTGAAAGATTTACATCCCAACATTTTCCTAGGTTCTGAAACAAACTTCCATTACATGTTAAGCAGAGCAGCAATCTTGCCACCTTCAAGGTCAACCTAGATAACTGGATGGGCTGCCTCAAATTCTACCCTTGTCTATCTGGTTTTGTCCTCCTTAAAGAGAGAGGTAACTTTTGATTAGTTTTTGTTTTGGCTAGGCTTGCAATGGCCTGCAGACTGACTGAAAAGTACTTACCAATGAACCTATAAAAACCCATACAAGCTGTAAAGGACAGTGAGAGTCAGGCCTCATGCATGCATATCCACAGATGGATAAATATTTTTACTTAAAAGAGGAGTATACTGATGGCAGTATCAATGCTGACCTATAATAATAGCATGATTCTGATCGCCATATCTGAAGGAGACCTGCGGGACCCCTCCATTTCATAGAAGTCAGTGTCTTCGGTAAGCAATTCTTCAGGAGAGTCAATGTGCCTCTTCCTACATGTTCTCTTTTGGGGCCCTCCTCAGTGGGATGGTCTGGAGAGGAGTCCAAAGAGAGGAGATAGTCCTTAACAGGGACTGTTTGGATGCTTAATAGGGATGGCTGTCCCTGTGTGATAGGTCTATAAAGATCAGAGCTTGGACCCGATGGCAGCAGGGCTGTAGGATCTGAAGAAGAGTAGCCACGTCTCTCGGATGACAGAAGACCCTCTACAAAACCTCGAAGACAAAAGGACCAGGAGAAGCTGTAGCTGGCTGCACCAGAGCTGAAACTTCAAATCCTACCATGCCCTGCTCCTGCCTGATCCCTGCCTTGAAGGGGAAGTCGGACCCGAGCTGTCCAATTCCAAAGACCCCAAGAAGCAGGGACAGCTCCAACAACCTCAGAGTTCAGCAAGCTCTCCAGACACAGCATTGAAGCTTTAGCTCTGAGACTCATCCTGGTCCAAAGGAATCAGTATCAGACAAGGCAGGGATGCATCAGAGTTGAAGACCTAGCTGTCTTTGCATACAATGCAAACACTCTTGGGGTTCTCATATCTGAGGGTTCTGAAATTGCACATCAGATCGGTGAAGAAGAAATCCAAGTGTGGGAAAAGGAAGGTTCACAGACCTGATGGAAGATGGAACCAGGATAACCCTATATGAATCTCAGCTTTAAGGAACTTCCTCATCATCCTATCAACTTTGGCTTCTGAAAGGAACCTGTAGGACCAGATAGAGAAAGTAGTGGATTGAGGCAGATTCTCTCTCCTCGTGGTCTCTTGAAGGAAGGGAGAATGGAGTCAGAGAGAGTGGATCTAGAGAGAAACCTAGTGACCAGGTCCTTGGAGACTTAGACTGTGTAATGGCAGATCTGACTGTTTCTGCTTCGGATCCAAGAGTGTTGGATCCAATTTCTTCTCTTTAGCAGGAGAAGAAACCAACCTGGGAGAACAGGTTGGAGACCGCTTCCTAGATTCGCTTGTCTTGGAAGAAGCCTTAGATGTTTTTGCAGGGGTTTGAGCCCCCTGAAAAAGGGGAAGATAGTAATAAACCCTTTAGGACCAGCTTGTTGCATCAGTCACTAAGGGACCCTAGAATTAAATCCAGCACTCTGTACTGAAATGGTAAGCACCCAGACAAAAAACACACTCCCTGTGGGCATCAGGATTAGGGATCTTGTGCCCACAGGAAGTACATTTCTTAAACCAAGTGAGTTTGTCAGTAATAACCATAAAAATAGAAAAGAAAACACAGAAATCTATTTTTTTTTTTTGAAAACTACAAACAATGGTAGGGATAAGGGATTACTTTCTAAAAGGCAGGAAGAGAAACAAAGGAGAGAGAGTGCCAACGGCAATACTCTACCAAAGGTAGAGCAGAAGGAAAACCCTAATGCAACAGAAATCCAAAACAAATAGGGTAAAGGAAGAAAAGTTCTCTACAAAAGAAAAGGCTATAAGCAAATTTCAAAGAGAATTACACTGACTCTAATTAAAACACACCCCAAAGCTCTGCAAGAAGTATCTGTTGCAATAAGGTGGCAAACAAGATCTGAGGTACTGCACGGTGAGTGGGGCATTGTGGGTTAAGGGAAGACCTCGAGAGTCAGATCCAGGAGACTAGAAAATGTGAAAGAATTGGATCAAAGATCCATCAACTCAGGAATGCAAGAAAAGGACAGGGTAAGATACTATATTTGTGGCAAAAAAAAATTCTGGTACAGACGTATCAGCCTAGTGTCTTCTTGTGAAGCCAAAAAAATAACAGATGGTAATGTGTCTCGTAGTAAAAGTGTAGCCTGAACTTTAGCCCTCCAGGGCCAACCTTTAGATATAAAATATGCCAAAAACAAAAACAGCCCAATTGCTAAGGGAATGGCAAATCTACAAATGCATAACTGCACACAACCTGAACAGCCCAGGCAACCACATCAGCAGGATTCAGATCTGGACCTTGCTAGACAGCGAAGCAGTCACTACCTTTATGATGAGGATGTATGCAAAGACCACCATAAAATATTTGTTGATGGTTGTTCTTTAAGCCAGAATGGAAACAGGTACTGTGGCTTGGAGACAATCCGGCATGAAAATAAATTCTGCCTTTCTATTATCTACTCACTTGGCACAAAACTATACTAAATAGTAAAAAAGTTACACAGATCAACCATTCAGTAAAAACTGCAAGAAAAATCCAGTCAAGCTAGAGTTTTCACTGTGCAGTACCTTAAACTTCCTGTAGGAGACCTATGGGATATATGCAAATGACCCCTTAAAAACATACAGTGCTTCAGCTGGATGGTTTGTCTGTTGACCTTTTTACCCTTTGGTTTGGATGGTAGTGGGGATATTTTGCAGGCACTTCATTGTTTATGGAAGTCAGGCTTGATGTTAAGTCCAGCGTTTATAAAGTATATCAAAACAATCCACTTATGCTGCGCTAGTGAGGTCACTAAAAATGCCAAAATAGGCATGTCCACAGCTAGTGGGGCTTGGCATTATTGGCATGAATGCACCCATAAAGACTTAAAAGAAAAAAATAAAGTAAGTAGTCATGGACATTGAGAAGCCATGCAGCTGAAACCCTTATGTCGTTAAAGGGTCATTTGCATATATCCCATGGGCCTCTATTGCTGGAGGTTTCAGATACTGTACAGCAAAAAGCTCTAGCTTGTATGGGTTTTTCTCGCAGTTTTTACTGAATGGTTTGTCTTTATGACCTTTATATCCTGTGGTTTCTCACTGTTAAGGACTAGTGACATCTAACAAAGATTACAGTGGTGAATATCTTTAAGGAATAGAAAGGGATTATGCTACAGTATGCAAATGAGAAGCCAAGGAAAGGGGACAGAACTTAAGAAACACTAAAACAAGCTTACTGGTCTTATATGTTGTTGTCTTTCGGCTTTTCCCAGTTAGGGGTCGCCACAGCAGAACTCCGGTCCGCTAATGATTGGCAGTAGATTTTCATGAACGTCGAGGTGCCAGCTCGATGTTCAACCTTCAGCGAAGGCACTCACATTTATATATGTCTTTCGAACGCCCATCCAACCGCGGGGAGGATATGCAGACTCCACACAGAAGGCACTCCCTGCACTCGAGCCGAGATTCGAACGGGAGAACCTCTTGCTGTGAGGCAACAACGCTACCGCTGCACCACCGCAGAAGTCTAAGTAACGTGCCAGGATATATAACATTCTGCAAATTCTAACTGATTTCCTCAAGAAACAGGGCATACCTTCAAGGAGGAGAATCACCATGCCCTGCTCTGAACATCTATTTGATTGGACAGATCTAGGAAAGTACAGTTGTGTACACTTATCATAAATGTAGACGTTTCGAGTGTATTTACTGTTGCAGTCATCACACTTGGGTTATCTGTTTGCAGGTAGTCCTCAGTCGGCCCGAATACGAGATTCTTGGGATTTCTGCGTCTGATGCTGTCGCCTCTTCCATGAAGTCACGTCGTCAGGGGTATAAAACATGCAGCTGACGCCATTACATCAGTTTTTTTTGCCCTAGATGTCAGGAGCTCCCAAAATAGGAAGCTATTACATGGTGTGGAACAATTCCAGTAAAAGGTAAATACCCCTGCCATAAAAGATGGCCCTAAAGAGGATAGGAAAAAAGGAGAGAGAAAGCCAGGGGGCTGGAGGGAAGGGAAACTAGTACAGCAACAGTGAACACACTTGAACACCTACATTTATGTAAGTGTACACAACTGTACTATGTTCTTCATGTTTCACTGTTGCAGTCATCACATTTGGGTTGATTCCCAAAGCTGAGAAAGGGTAGAGACAATCAAGAAGTGTTGGTGCTGGCTAGCAGGCCTTGTAAGACTGCTGTAGCAAATCCAGCTCTGGATTTAGAAAAAAATAGTTAAGTAGCAATGCTTGGTGAAGTTGTGTACATAACTCCAGATTGCAGCTTCCAGGATGAGGATGTCCCTGGAGGGGACCCCCCTGAGAAATGCTGTACAGGATGAAGTAGCTCGATTGGAATGAGTTCTGATCCCCAGAGGGGTAGGTTTTCCGTGGTGCTTGTAGCAGAAATGGATGCAGTGTGCTATCCATTTGGAAATGGTTTGCTTTGAAATGGCCTTGTCCTCTGCCCCTGTAGCAAAGCTGACTAGTAGCTGGTCAGATTTTCTGAAAGTCTTAGTCCTGTCAAGGTAGAACCTGAGCTGTCTGTGCACATCCAAGGAGTGCAGGATACTTTCCCCTCTATTCTGAAGATTAGGGAAAAAGGTTAGCAAATGGATGGATTGGTTTAAAGCTACACTGAATACCAACTTGGGCATAAAGGAAGGGTTACCCTGTCAGCATGGAAAATAATGAAGGGCTCCACCGTCATTAGTGCCTGTAACTCAGACACTCTTCTTGCTGAAGTAATAGCCAGAAGTAAGGCTGTTTTCCAAGAAAGGAATTTTAACTCTGCTGAAGCAGCAGGTTCAAAAGGGGGAAGTGTGAGCTTCTCCAGTACAAAGTTAAGGTCCCAGACCAAGGTGGGAGCTCTTCTAGGGGGTCTTAAATTGATAGTTCCTCTCAGGAACTGTTTGATGAGAGGGTGAGAAAAGAGAGGTGGCTCAGTATTATAATGAGCTGAGATGGCAGAGGCATGAATCTTAACGGATGAGAAGGATAGGCCTTTGTGGAGCAGCTCTGCTAGCTAATCAAGGATTTGAGGTAAGGTGGGCACAGCTGTGTCCTTTCCTTGAGACTGACTCCAAGAACAATATATTTTCCACTTTTCAGCATAGGATTTCCTAGTACTAGGCATTCTGGCCTCAAGGATGACGTCCAGCACCTGTTTGTTGAGGGATGCTGGTGGTGTATTCAGGGAATAAGCCAAACTGCAAGGTTTAGGGTCTGCAGCTGTGGATGCAAAATCTGTCCCTCCTGCTGAGACAGCAGGGAAGGTGCCTGATATAGGTGTCAGGGTGGCACTGCTGTCAGACTGCGTAGGAGTGGGTACCAGTGCTGGCGTGGCCAGTCTGGCGCAATAAGGATTGCCTTTGGTCTGTCCTGTTTGATCTTGAGTAGTACTTTTGAGAGGAGGGGCAGAGGAAGAAAGGCATAAATTGAGAGGTTTTCCCATGTAAAGGATAGGGCATCCACCTTCCAGGCTCTGCTGTGAGGGTTCCTGGTGCAGAATGTGCTCAACTGGTGGTTTTCAGGGGAGGCAAATAGGTCCACCTCCGGTGTTCCCCACCTCTGGGTTAGAAGTTTGAATGAGTTGGGTTCCAGTTTCCACTCATGAGGGTCCAGTAGATTTCTGCTTAAGTCATCTGCCAGTGAATTTTGCTTGCCTGGCAGGAATTGAGCTTGTAGGTGGACTTGGTTGCACAAGGTTGTGTTACACAGGGCCATGGCTAACCTGCATAGTGTGTAAGAATGAGTTCCCACCTGCTTGTTTATGTACCACATAACTGTGGTGTAGTCTGTCTATCAGGAGCTGTCCTGGAAGGATAAGGTATTTGAAGGCTGTCAGAGCATTCTGTACAGCTAGCATCTCTTTTTGATTGATATACAAGGGAATTTGTTCTGGGCTCCATTTGCCTTGAATGCATTTGCCTGCCATGTGAGCCCCCCATGCATAGTCTGATGAGTCTGTTGTCAGGGTTTGGGCGGCGATGGGTTGAGTGAAAGAAGTCCCTTGTTGTGGTTGCATGCCTCTGTCCACCAAAGGAACTCTGCCCTTAGATAAGGTATGATAGGAATCACTGTTTCTAGACCCTGAGAATGTTGACACCAGAGACTTTTTAAATACCAGTGAAGTTTCCTCATATGCAGTCTTGCATATGGAATTAGCAGAATGCATGAGGCCATGAATCCTAGGGCTAGCAGTATTTTCCTTGCAGATAGCTGGGTTTTGGTGGCCATTAGTTTGAAATAGTTTCTCAAATGGGCCTGCTTTTCTGGAGTGAGGAATGCCATCTGGGAAGTTGTGTTCAAGCTTGCTCCCAGGAATACAATTTGTTGGCTGGGCACCAGTTGTGATTTCTTTTTGTTGATGGTGTATCCCAGTGAAGTTAGAAGTCTTTATACAAATGCCAGGTGCTGAAGTAGCAATTTTTGACTGTCCGCCTGAATCAGGCAATCGTCCAAGTATGGGTAAATTTGAATATTTCTATGCCTGCAGTATGCAATGGCTGGAGCCAGGCACTTTGTGAATACTCTGGGTGCAGTAGATAACCCAAAGGGAAGTGCAGAGAACTAAGAGTGCATACAGCCTGCCCTGAAACGTAGATATTTCCTGCAAGACTCCCTTATGTGGATGTGCAGATAAGCTTCTTTGAAGTCTAGGGTGACTAACCAGGCATCCTTAGCTAGCATAGGAAGAAGCTGTTGCAGTGTAAGCATTCTGAATTTTGGGACCACCAGAAAGCTGTTGAGAATTGATAGATCCAGGATAGGGTGCCAACAGCTCTCTTTTCTGGTCACCAGGAACAGTCTGGAGTAGAAACCATGTCCCTTTTGTTCTAATGGAACAGGTTGAAAAACCCCTTATATGGAGAAGGGAAAGTACTTGGTTTTGAGCTTCTTCCCACTGGTTTGGAGGAAGGACTGGCAACCCGCTTGGTGTTGGCACTGAGTGGAAGCAGAATCTGTATCCCTGGGATACAATCTTTAGAACCCATTGGTCCTGAATAATGGACCTCCTAGGGGTGCAAGTACTTGGGCATGGCTGGAAAGGATAATTGGAAAGTCATTGTGAACTTTTTCCATAAGGGGGTGGCTTACCACTCCCTGTTTTTGAGGTGGGAACACTCCATTATTTAGATTTCTGCATACCCTGAGACTGTAGTCTTGGGGGTCTGTTTCCCTTGGGTTTGGACTTAGAAGGCCTGGGAGTTACTGGAAAAGATCAGATTTTTGCCTACTGAATCTAGGTGGCTGCACCTGTAAGAAATCTTTGACAGTTTGCACAGATTTAGTTTTTTCTTCTATCTTTTTAAGAACTACCACTGCTTTTGTGCCAAAAAAACAATCCTGATTTAATGGAGCATCTAGTAATTTTGCTTTGACATGGTCTGGCAAGACTTGTTCCTTCAGCCAAGCATGCCTTCTCAGTACAGACCCAGTGACAGCAGCCCTGCAAGATGCTTCTAAAGCATCAAACCCACACTGCAGAGTATGTTTGCTAACTTGGTTTGCAGAATGCATTAACTCTTGTAAATCTTTATTTTCTGCACAATCTGGAAGTAACACCATTTTTTGTTTAATTAGTTCCATAATATGTTGTTGGTACTTCAACATGTGAAACTGGCAATTCAAAGCCCTGATGGCAAGAGTTGCAGAGGTATTATACCTTCTTACTCCATCTGTCTAAAGCTCAGGAACCCCTTTCTGAAGGGGTAGGGTTTTTGGCTGCTGTAGCCTTAATGCCTTTAGGTCCCTGGGAAATGATCTCTGGATCCGCAGTAGGATTCTTAAAGAGAAATTTGTGAGTGTCAGGTATTCTGTAATACCTGTCAGGTTTTCTAGGAGCTGGTGGTAAAGTGTCAGGAGTAAGACTGGATTCCATGAAGACATCATCTAAAATATCCACGACAGGGGGTATAGCTAGAGGCCTGTGCTGAGGCAAATCTAAAACTTCCGAGTCTCTTACTGGACTGAGGATAGTCCTGTTATTCCCAGCGGAAATGCTCTCTTAAGGTATGCAAGGTTTCACCGAAAAAAAAGTCCTCTGGAGGTGAGGCAGAGGGAATGGATTCCTCTGCATCTGAATCCTCATGGGTAGATAAGGGTATGTTCTGGTAATCAGAAGGGTCAGAGTCATCGGACTCCTGGTTTGCAGAATCAGAAGGAAATTCAATTCTTTGTCTTTAGCAGGAGAAGGCTGGCTTCCCCTAATTACAGTAATAAGGTCTTCAGCCATTCTAAGCATTTGTTTTTGTGGCATGGGAGCCTGAGCATGCGCTTTGGACGTCAGTATTCTAGGCGTAGTGCAAACTCTGGGCCTGAGAAACACGATAGTTTTAGTTAAAAAAGAAGTTGTCGGTTTAATACGAATATCGGTAGGTCAGAATACACCCTCAGAAGCCGGTGCCTGCACAGCAGCTCCGGACGCATCCAAGGTAGAGACATCCACAGGTTCTTTAGTCAAAGAAGCATCACGCAGCATAACAGACTCCAAATAGGACTCAGCAGAGGCCTGCGAATCTGTACAAGTGGGCATCAGGGGCTGCAAAGGCGCCTCACTGAGTACCGGCGGACTGGCGGCTAGCTTAACGGAAGCGTCATCGGCAGTTTTTGACCTATGCGGTCTGTCTGTCTTTGCGCTTTTTTGGAAGATCGGTAGTTGGATGGCTTACCAAAGCCATTTCGGAATATGGAGAATGAATGCGAAAAAATTTAGCTACAAAAATAGCCCAATGACGAATGGTTCGGGAGTTAAACAAGGCACAAAACCGACAGCAAGGGACTTCGTGGTCTGGGCCTAAACAAGTGACGCAGTAAGAATGAAAATCTCTAGGAGGTATTTGCTTTCCACAGGCAAGACAATTGTTAACTTTTTCTGACATCGGTTAGAGCAAGAAAAAAGAATCCCCAATGGGTCCTTAGCTTTAAAAGACTTCAGATTTGAAACTCGAAAAACGAAATTTCAGGTAGTGGCCGACTGGCACTTGCGAACTGCTTCTGTTTCGGGCTCCTTCTCAGCAAGAAAGACTGGTGTAATGGCATCATCTGCATGTTTTATACCCCTGACGACTTGACATCATGGAAGAGGTGACAGCATC